>NC_092168.1:22370933-22670933 GCF_045791955.1 Oncorhynchus clarkii lewisi | reverse complement strand
TCTAACGAATTTGAATGAAGAGAGTATCTTTCGGCGCCATTTTCGAGTGAGCTGCGTTTGCTTCAACAGCTGTGAGGAGCGGCTGCTGAGAGTAGGCGACTCGAGCGCTGGAGCTGTCGAAAGAGAAGAAAATTATTTCCAGACACTCAAAAAAATATCACAAACATATTAAAATTATCCCGGAAAAAGAACACCGATGGATGGTGGACGAATTAAAAGAAAATAAGTAAAATAGTACGTCGTATCGCCCGGTGGAGACGTTAGATGGTTAGCTAGTGGATGCTAGCGAGAAGAAAGGGGTGTCTGACTTGGCTACCTTGAGAAATGCAACATTTAGAAATACATTTGCGACAAATTAGTGGACCTTTCTAAAAAATTATTTAAAAATTGAGAAATTATTTCAGGGTCAAGTGAGTGGAGTATGACCGGTGGAATGTGGATTTGTTACAGTTATAGTCCGTTTTTGTTACGTTCAGTTTGAGCGGGAGGCGCTGAACTGGCTGTCGGCGCGGCTGTCAACATGCACGGCAAGCTGTGGCTTTATCGCTCCCTTTTGAAGACGATACAATGATTTACATTAATGGTTGTAAGGCTGAGGACACCGTTTCATATGTTATCCACTTTTTTCTATTTTTGAGGAATTTAAGTATAAGTAGTCGTTTACCTACTAATTTGATCATATTTTCTAGTTAACGTTAGTGGATTCGCCTGATGGAAAGCTTTTCACATCCTCTCATGGTAAGTGTGTGTTGATTGCTGTTTCAACTAACAAGAGAACATTTATTAGCCTGCCACCAAATCGACAATTCTACCAGCTTGTGATAAGTCTATTTGCTCATTGATTGTCTCGTTTGTTTTGACATCCCGATGTTTTTAGCCTAATGAATAACTAGCTACGTTGTGTAGGTAGTCTAATTGCAAAACTGGCAACTGTTCGGACAGACAATCGTTTAATGTATCTTGACTTAACATCTTAGTTATTTCCAAAGCGACCAAAATAAAAATCAGCTGGCCTAGTTAGCACTTTTTTCTTATGAATGAGATGGTGTTTGCTCAGTCAGTCGTTACAATGTGGCGCTCGCCTGTGTGATTGCAACATACGGTTTAACTTTTACCAAACTACTGTCTACTGTAGCCAGTACGTGAGTTAAGACAATTAAAATGTACAAGCGGTATTGTCAAGGCTGCGTGAATGTCTGATACAATGCAATGTTTCAGCCTTGATTGACTTGCACTAGGTAGCCAGAATATTAATCGCATTGAATAATAATAGTATGCTATAATGTAACGTTTGTTACCAGAGTGAGTCCTTTACTGCAGTTTAAACTACCAATTAATTTACTTGTGCGCTTTATTCCGTGGCGGGGGAGGCGGCTTGCTGACACTAGACCGATGCAATATGGTAGGCTCTAATACGAGTCATACTATTTTCGTCCTGTCGTTCACTGTACTGAAATCGTGGCGCTGTGTAAAACTTTATCCAACTAGAAAAAAGCGTGTCGTATTGTTAGGTTTGCTCAACAAGGAAATTATATTATTTCCCCACGTAATATACACTTCAGTTATTTTAGTCCTGCCCCACCATGGCCTTTAGCTACTACAACTCTTCATACAGAATAACCCATTTATTTCAGTTTACTTTTTAATCCCGAGCTCCTTTCCACCAAGCAATTATAGTCATCTGATTATGTTTTGTAGCCTACCAAACTACTCAGAACTCTCTCTTCCTTGTCGACAAAACTAAAAGTGGCGACTGGTCTGCTGCAGTAGGGGTCAAATGTCTTAATTGATGTAAAGGTTTCTACTCTTGTCATGTGATGTCAAAATGGGGTTAACAAGAATTAAAACTTGGGCCAGTTTCCACGTCTCTTGGTCCCAAGCACATTGCATTTAGACAAATTCTCCCCTCGGGAACTCTACCTACTCTAGAGTTGAGGCTTTTCTAATTGTATTCATTCGAAATTGAATATGACCTACTACTACTTTTTCTCAAGGAATTTCCACTCCCAAAACAGAAGGTTTGATTGCTTTTCTTTTAAAATATTTTTGATTTGGTGCAACCCTGTCCCTGGGTTGTCTAAACTGCTCACGACTTCTACAGCATAACCAAATATCTATTGAAATGGCTCCTGTTGAATCCAAGGCGTGTATTAAGTGACATAGCCTGACTCGTATGTACAGGGAGATATCAATTATACTTGAACTTAAGACAAAATGTATATTGTTACTAGCTACCATTGTAGCAGAACAGAGATGATAGAGATGTATTTGATTTTGTATCAATTAGGCCACCCTACCATGGTCAGTTAAAGCAGATGGGAGTTAGTTTTAAACCCTGGGCTTAGACAGGAGTAGTTCTAATATAATTTTGTTCCTGTGATCTCTGCTAAACCTAGCGTGAGGGAAAACCCCTCAAAACCACATTGTGGAGGTGGTAATGCATGAAGCTTTTTTCTGTTTTTTATTTATTTTTTACAAGCCCAATATTGAGCATATGAAGTTCTCACGTTGTCATTCTATAAGAAAAGGCATCAGAATTTGAAAAGATAACTTTTGAGTTTGTAGAATGCACCATGTGAAATACACTTTACTGTTTTGAGTGATATCAAGTGAACATTTTCCCCCAATGTTGACTATTGGTATGTTTGTGTTGACTTAAACTGGCAAGTGCAGACTGGTGTCAAGTATTCATTTGCCCAGTTTAACTCGGTTCTTCAGAGAGAAAGGGGAAAAAGAGACCCTCCAATGCAACATGAGTGTAGTTGTGAGTGTCATATGCAGTCCATATCATGCTCACTACGGTAGTTTTGTCTTGCAAATTTTTATCAAGAAGTGATACTGAAGTTAGCAGTGCAGCATTTGCAGGAAGTAGACACAGTGGCATAGGAAACATTTTTAATTATCTGCATCAACATAAAATGTAGGCTAATGGATATTTTTGGATGTGAAATATTGGTGCTAGCTATATCATTGCTGAGAAAAGGGATATATTTGACCAAGTGTTAGTCAGGTGAGCCCGGTAGTGAAACACAAGTGTTTGTGTAGTTCTAGAACGTTAATGACATTTGGTGACTCATCATTCTGTATTCTCAGGCCCCTCTGGCAAAATGGGCTCCCACCCCCATTTCCTGGTGGAGTTGTGCCTCCTCTGCTCTCCCGGCCTGCTCACACGTGTGATAGCCGGTCTGTAGAGAACCACCCCATGCAGCACAAACTCTGTAGTATTTAAATTCACCATGATGCGAGCAGGTTTTTGCAGGTTTTGTTGGTTATTTTCAAGGACACTGTCGTGGAGTGTGGTTCAACAACTATGCCATGTCTAAGGCAGGCCATAAAGAGGCAATAGTGGTGCCTCCCTCATAAAAAAGGATACTACTTCACAAGTCCTGATAGTTTTTACTCTTAACTGGTTCACTGTGGGGAATCCATGTTTGAAATTATTTGTTGAGTATTATGTCAAATGTAGTATTGATATGTTCTCCCCACAAAATGTATGGCTGCTGTTGATGTCACAAGTGCTTATATAATGTAGAGCGTATTAAGTTGCTTCTGTCATACATTTTTCCTGACTTGTTTTGCATTGGCGTCAGTCTTTGCATAGGCCACAGTGCATCCTAGTGTCACATTTGCACACGGCAGATTATTACACCTGCCCCTTCTACTAAAGGACGATTCCTGTAGTGTAGGCCTACTAAAAACTATATCTCGGGTTGGTGTGATGGGCAAATATATTAGTCTTACTTTTTTTATGCTGATGAAGTGGCAATGCCACTTGTATATCAGTGAGGGCTTTGAAAAATGTTGGTGACGTTTGTGCAGTTCTTATTTAGTGTGTGTATATCTATATATCACACACAGTCCCTTCGGATAGTAGTCACACCCCTAGACTTTTTACACATTTTGTTGTTAGACTGAATTTAAAATGGCTGAAATTGAGATTCACTGGCCTATAGACAATACCCTATGTCAAAGTGGAATTATGTTTACAAATTAATTAAATGAAAAGCTGAAGTGTCTTGTGTCAAGTATTCTACCCCTTTTATGGGAAGCCTCTAAGTTCAGGAGTAAAAATGTGCTTAAGTTTCATGGACTCACTCCGTGTGCGATAATAGTGGTAAACATACATTTTTTTTTTAATGACTACCTCATCTCTACCCCACGCACAATTATATGTAAGGTCCCTCAGTCGAGTAGTGAATTTCAAACACTGATTCAACCACAAAGACCAGGAATGTTTTACAATGCATCACAAAGAAGGGCAGCTATTGGTAGATGGGTTATAAATAAATAAATAAAAAACAGACATTGAATATCCCTTTGAGCATGGTGACATTAATTACACTTGGTATCGATACACCCAGTCACTACAAAGATAGATGTCCCTCCTAACGTAGTTGCCAGAGAGGAAGAAAACTGCTCAGGGTTTTCACCATGAGGCCAATGGTGAATTAACCTTTTAGTTTAATGGCTGTGATGGAAGAAATCGGAGGATGGATCACCAACATTGTAGTTTTTCAACAATACTAACCTAATTGACAGCGTGAAAATAAACCCTATACGGAATAAAAATGTTCCTAAACATTCATCCTGTTTGAAATTGGGGACTAAATTGCGGCAAAGAAATGAATTTAATGTCCGGAATACAAAACGCTATGTTAGGGGCAAATCAACACAAAAAGTCTTGAGTACTACTTCATATTTTCAAGCATGGTGGTGGCTGCATCATGTTATGGTGAAACTTAATCCTAGAGGGAAAACCTGGTTCAGTCTGCTTTCCACCAGAAACTGGGAGATGTATTCACCTTTCAACAGGACAATAACCTAAAACGTGGCCAAGTTGACACTGGATTTGGTTATCAATAAGATGGTGAATGTTCCTGAGTGGCCAAGTTAGTTTTGAATTACATCTATTTTAAAATCTAAGGCAGAACCTGAAAATGGTTGTCTAGTGATGATCAACAACCAATTTGACAGCTTGAATAATTTTTTGTGTAAGAATAATGGGCTGATGTTGCGCAACTCAAATTCACAGCTGTAGTCGCTGCCAAAGGTGCTTCTGAAAAGTATTCACTTGGGTGTGTATTTCATTTTCAATAAATGTGCAAACATTTCTAAAGAACATGTTTTCACTTTGTCATTATGGGGTATTGTGTGTGTGTAGATGGGTGAGGAGAAAACATTGAATACATTTTGAATTCAGACTAACACAACAATGTAGAATAAGTCAAGGGGTATGAATACTTTCTGAAGGCTGTGTGTGGGGATATATAGTACTGTGCAGTGCAAAACCTTTTATAGCCCAGTAAATATTGCTCAGCTTGTATGGACAACATAATGTGTTGTGGTCACTAACGCTGTAATTCTATGGCTTTGCTGTGCCTTATGGTGGTTGTATGGATGTGCTAGACTGCTGATATGTCTAAATGCAGTATTTAATGTATTAGTGATGCCGATAACATCACTCATTACATTTTAACTAATGCTGTCTGGTTGCACCATTTTTAAATCCTCCACAATAAGTTTGACTCCATCCTATTGAAACACATGGTGTATTTTACAAGTCAATTCAGGCTTGACTTAAGGGAAGCTACTGGTAAACATGGCTGCCCCACTTACTTAAAATACTCATACTTACAGAATATTATGTAGTAACATTTGAAAATATGGTTGTCCTTTCTAGCTTCAGCCTTCCAGTTAGGCTTTTCACTTTCTTTTTTACACTGGTTGTAGTCAAACGGTTACAAGCGGTCCTTGAGCTTAATTGTGTAAAAATATATCATTCATATTGTTTGTGTGTGGGTGCCAGTCCACACAACTGTAAGATGACTATGGGATATAGTCACTCTCTTTAGGCCACATCAAATGAAATGGAGTATCTTATCAGTCAGTCAACCGCGTGGGGGAGATGTGAGAATGTAACCGTAGTGGCACTCTGCTGGGCCTCTTTTCCTCTGGGTTTGGGGATATTTCATGATGTCCCCACTCCACAGGCCCCCAGCATCACAAAGGGGCATAGCCCTCTTTACACGTCACAAACGGGAACTGTGGATAATTTATTTTTATCAATGTGTCTAATATTGTAGTTATATTTTGGGGCCCTATGCTAAACCTAGCTTGTGGGATGGGGAGGGAGAGACTGTCATAGGACTCAAATTAGTGGGAATGCATCGCAGAACAGCTTAACTGTAAATTGGAGTTTGTGTGTGAGTTTAGACACTTGTCAGAATGGAGAGTGAGTTTTGGCCCAAGCGTGTTGATGGGGTGCACTGTGTACGTGTGAGAGTGCTTTGGATACACTGGGGGTGTGTCTCTTAAATCCACACACCCCTCTTTTCCTCTTTCTCTCACACACCCCTCTCTCTTCCTCTTTCTCTCACACACACTGAGCTTGGATCCTAATCTCCCTCACTGCTAGTTCTCTGGCCTGCTCCTCTTATGGAGGGATGACTCATGTTGATTACTAATGCGACAGGCGTTGGTTTGGTGTCTGTGTTTATGGCCGGGTGAGGGTTGTTTCTCTGTCATTTCTCTGTGGGTCCGGTGCCGAGGAGGCGTCGGTCGGGACGTAGCTCTGAAATGGCCGGCGTCACACTGCTTCTGCTTTGTCTACTTCCTGTTGATGGCTTTTCTGGCCCTGCTGTGGGGAGATGGAGCAGCTCTATTGAAGTGGTGAGTAGTCAAGAGAAACACCTAGTTCGAGTGTTTTGGTAGTTAACCAAGTTTTGTGTACAATGTACATTCATGTGTTTGGTTTACCGTACAGGCAGGGCAGTTGTGAGCCTGGGATTTTCTACAGTTCTACACTGGGATGTTTGCTATGTGAGGGGATGGGTGTGTGGGGCATGCTTTTTCTCCAGACGCATGCTGGTCATGGGAATAGTTGTATGGGAAGCCCTAACCTTGACTGGATGCCCCCCCCCCCCCCCCCCCCAGTTTACTATACATGCATCTGGACTGGTATGTAGAGTTGAGATAAGGCTGGTTGTGTTAAGCTTTTCAATTGGGTTTTAGGTTTTTCACATACAACCGGGTTTGAATTTTGTTTACACCTCTCCTCTTCTGCATTATCAGATGGTTGGCCTGCCAGGCTTTTTTTTTCTCATCCCTAGTGTTCTCAGTCCTCAACATTAATTGACTTGAAAATATATTGTGTAGTGTTTTCCAGTTGATCTTTTTCCTTTATTTTCTCTAGTGCTGTGTTGGAGTGAGAAGGGCCCTACTGTAACAGACCCGCCTGACCGTGAATGGGGAGATAGATTGGTGCTCGAAGTTCACTCGCAAGTCTCCATTAGTGGAGTCGTGTGAAATGAACAAACTGTGTAGGCTTGGTTTGTGTGAGTGTGTACCTTCTCTGACATTGGTGTTGTGCAGAGGGAACCCCAGTCAGTCAGTTAGCTAGCTCTGCGGTCACTCTGCCTGCCTTGTGCTCTACTGGGCATGTGTTGTGTGTTGGACAAGTGGGAACGGACTGCTGAAGTTTTTGCAGGATTAACACCCACAACTGCATGACTGGTGTTTCTATGGCTCAGAAGGGTTCCTATTTATAGATGTCAGGCCTGGTGTAAATTACTATAAACAATAAACTGAACCTCTACCTCCCTGCCTGCACACACCCCTGTCCAAAACAGTTACCTCTGGCTAGTTACTCACCACATTAAACTCTACAATTTTAGGGTGAAATTAACTCTCTAAAATACATGAATACACCCAAACCAAGTGTGGAATGGTCAGCTTTAAGTCCCTAACCATTCTAGATGAATGCTGAGAATTGTGATTTTGGTTTAATGTGACTGGATTTTGGTAGTTGGGTTCTGTTAATAGTGATTATATTCTGTTCAATTTATTGTAATGATTTTATGAAAAATGCAGTGTCGTGTGTGTGTGTGGGAGAGGGATAGTAAGACATGTGTTTGTGGGTTGTGTGTCATTGAAGTATATTTCAAATGTAGGCCTATATTATATTTTAGAAAGTGATTGCCATCTTTAAAAAGTCAAACATTCTTAGATAATGGACAAGAACATGCCTCCATACACAAGTACCCAGTTCTTCCAACTTCAGTCTAGTTACACCATGTAGTTACACCATGTCATGGTGTAACTAGACTAAAGTTGGAAGTACATCTGGGTTATTGTGTATGGAGGGATGTCCTTGAAAATAAAGCCATAGCAAAGGAAATTGACTGATTTTTATGTTGAGTTTGACTTTTAAAAATAATATAGATTTATCTAGTGTGCCATTTTAGATGTATGTGAAGTTGCGTGGGACTGCTTTCAAAACTAAAATCCTTTCCCAGAATGTAATATCAAGCATGTATAACTTGTCCAGTTATTTGAAATGTATTTGCATGTTTGGTACTAGTTGCTGTCTAAACTGAATTATGATGTAACTGCTTTTTATACTCGACAGCATTGTGCATACAATCCTCATAACCTACTTAAAATAATCAAAGAAATTATAACTTTTCCCTCAACTAAAGTCTGGATGTGTCAACTTTTATCAAATTAATTATTTAAATGATAATCATTCTCCCATTGAATAACAATAAAGCAACATTTTAACATTTACATAAAACAATTGTCAATATAGTTTAGAAACTTCTTAGAAATGTACCATATAGCCTACACAACATACGCACATAGCAGAACAGACTTGTGTTACAAATGAGGCTAAACTAAATTTGCTCTTGACAAGAGAAGGGTTTGTGATGGGGGGGGTCTAGAGCGTCCTGCCCCTGTGGAAGGGGGTCACTCGACCTTTGCCCCCAGAGTCAGGTCACTCTGAGTTGCTTATTCAGGGTGCGAGCCATAGGAACTGGTTAAAAGGCTGAGGAACAGAGGCGACAATGGGAGAGAGCAGGGAAAGGTTAAAGCCATAATGGTGTGTGTGTGGATATTGGGTTGTAGTGACAACTGGTCAAGGCTCCTCTTGGCCCACTGATGCAGTCTGAGGCCTCTTCAATCACCTGGTTCGTGAGTTAATTTATGATTTTTCATGAAGGTAAAGCGGGAGCGAGAGAGACCCAGAGGGAATGTCTCAAGGAGTGGGATTGGTGTGTGGAGTGCACAAGTGTATTATTTTTCTTTCTTTAGATCAAATCGGGTTAGATTTATTTTTCAATCAACCAGGAGAGCGGGAATGCAATTTAATTAGAAAAATATGACATGCCTGACGTGAAATGTAATCAACTGAAATGAAGTAAGTCTGTATACTGTGGTTGCTGGTATGGAAAGTGGGTAAAGTGGTACAGATAGTTTAATTCTTTATTACGATGTACATGAGTCTGAAGCATTAATATTATTCAGGCAATAATTAACACTTAATGTGTTTATTTATATAGTGACCAGAATACACCTTTGCTACTGCAGATCTTCAATAGAAAATGACTGGATTTTCACTTTTAATTAGTGTTCTAGATAAACCACTATAAAACTTGGACCTTTATATTTCTAGTTTTCTTGTCAGCGTCATGAAATATAGGCCAGTTGTAATTGAGGCCCCCATTTCAAAACCTCTTTTTAAAAAGGGGACATATTTAAGTGACCTATCTAGAAGTCATTTGTGGTTTGCTTTGCTGCACATTTAGTTGTCAGTGGCTATTTAACTAATTCTCTGAGAGAATTTTTATTCAGTATGAGGGAAACGGAAATCTATTAATCATTAGTTTCCTTGCGTGTCTTTTGACCCACCTTGTCCAAATTAATATTTGTGCCTCAGAGAGGGAGTGTGTGTATTTGTATCCCTCGCTCACACTCTGTCCTGGTTAAGTACTTTCTGTTCTATGAACACTTAGCAGAACACAATGGAGCAGGCATGATCTCTTTAACCCAAAAGTACTCCGCCACAGAACACCTGGGATACTGCCATCAATGATCAACACTATCCCCTGGTCATGTAGATTTTGTGTATCATACTTCCCGTGGAGTCTTGTACAGGTGAAAAGGCTTCAAGTTGAGGCTCACCAAAATCTTAACTGAAATGGTAAAAAATATGAAATACTGAAAAGATTGTGTTAGGAGGCCATAGGACGCAATGATCTGAAATTCGAATAAATTAAAACACAGCCTATCAGCTGTTTAGTACAATTTCACCTTTATGGGGGGTAAATGACTAACTAAAGATATTATTTCTCATATGGTGTAACTTGAGTGAAAATGAAATCCTGTGAGAAAATCCTAGGCCAAATGTCTTTCTAACTGGCAGTGCTGCTGTTAATTTAGAAGTTGTAGTGTAATTAAGCTGTAAGATGCCAAATGTGTTTGTGTTCACTTCTCTGCTCCCACCCTGTAATACCAGGGCCCATCTCCCGACACAGCACTGTTAACGCTGGGTTATTTCCTTATACACCCACAGTTGCCCAAGATGGCGTCATTGTTTGTTAATCATTATAAACACCCGCTTAGAGAATAGAAAAACCACACATAATTCTCTCATTTCTGATGTGTTTTCCAAATGCTTTATTTTAAGCTCTGACAAGGTCCAGTTGTAATTCATGGTGATGGACTTCATATCCTTGGATTTTGGATGCCTCTGTTGTACACACAGATTTGTGGTCATTTTTCACACACAACCCAGTCCCCTTCTAATAAGTTACACCAATCATTTATGAAGATGCTATCGCTGGCTGGCCAGGGGGGAGTGGATCATCAACTAATTAATGGTCTTCCAGACGTCCCTTTTTTTCTGTTGGTAACATTGATCAGAGTTGTTGAATTGTGCCATAGTGCATTAGTGATATTACCAGAGTGGTTATCAGACCTGATCAAATCAGCGGAAGCAGGCGATATTTGGAAACTAGGGTAACCATAATTGTACCTATGATGCTAGTTAATACCACACCATAACTGGTGTATCACATTATAAACCCTGTTTGTCTGTTTGCTGCTCTACTTTTCAATAGGTTCCCCTTTGACCAGATGGAAGTTGAAGGATGTTTCATTCAAACAGCAGTCAACCATATTTTTTGTCCCCAGTATAATAAATGTGACTTAGCAGAGTTGGGGACTAGTCTGTCAAGTGACTTGGACATTGATATTGTGATTAGATATTTATGTCCCTTTGTCATGCTGTGTGTGGTTCAGTCTAATAGTACTTATGTTCTACTGATCTTAGGGGATATAGTGAGTAATGAATTTTCATTCTTGAACTGACTGATTACTTTCAAAATTGGCATTTTCTAGAGGTATAGCAATTACCAGATTTGTATTGTTGAATAATTGAGATGTACATGTCTGAGCTGTAATATTTGTCATTTTGGAAACAAAATGCTGATTGCAGATGAATTATATTTCCTCTAACCCAAGCCTTGGGGCCAGATTTATAAACGTGGCACTATAGTTTAGCTAAGTGAAACTGGCCTGATGTGCGATTTGAAAGTGAAGTGATTGAAACTGCATCACCCCTTCAATTTAGCTGATTCAGTCTCAACCTGTCATAATACACAAACACATGATCTGTTGTAGAAGAGAGAAAAAGTACAACCTCAGTACTTTGCCTTTTTTTTTATTTAGCTGATTATTTACACCCATTCTCTTCTCTGTGCTTTTCAGATGGTTTGAGAGTCCTGGAGTTCCTTTGATAGGCCATCTGGATGCTGCTTTCGGGTGATTCCTCACAACTTGAGAAACTATTATTATTTTAATTTCCACAATGTAATCCATATAATGTTCCTTTGGAGGAAGTAATGTTGGCATATATTTGACATTTTGTATATAAAAGCATATTTGAGAAATAATCGATCCGTGTTTGCCTACCCAGACACCATAACTGTTGCTCTATATGGGGCACAAACATAATCTTCATGTCATTTAAAACCTCATTGTGTGCTCTAAAATGAGAAACATTTACATAATTAAATCTATTAGGATTTTGAAAAGTATGAAAATTATACATTTCTCATTGTGTTTTATGGACTGTTTTACTGACACAGAAGGTAAGAGTGGGATCTCTGGGACTTTTTTGTTAGTTATGACCAAATATATGTGGGGTATGTAGAACTCCATTCTCCTATTGCGAGTACATTGTACTGTACTGAACGCTACTCTGCTGTTCTGTACTGGCAATAGAAAGAATGGAGTTCTACATACCCCATATATATTTGGTTATAACTAACAAAAAAAAGTCCCAGAGATCCCACTCTGTAACCGTCTGTCAGTAAAATATGAGAAATTGAAGTCTATATTTGTGATACTTTTCAAAATATGAAATGTACATTGAAATCTTGCATAATTAAATGTTTTACTCATTTTAGTGGAAACAATGAGGTTTCAAATGACAAGATGCAGTTTGTACCCCATATAGATCAACAGTTATGGTATCTTGGTATCTCCTGGGTAGGGCTGAAATGTAAAATATGCTAACTTGAAATAATTATTTCTCAAATATGCTTTTAGATACAAATTTCAAATATGTCAACAATACTTCATCCAAAGAACCATTTTATGGATAAAATTGTGACAATCCCCCCAAAATCCCTTTTGTTCTAGTTTCATGTGGAATTACTGTTTCTTTCTCCGAAGTGTGAGGGGGAGAGAGTGAGCCAGAGGATGAGGGTATGCAGGAGAGGGAGTTGGAGAGGATGTGTGTGTATGCAGGGAGTGAGAGGTGTGTGTGTGTGTGTGTGTAAGGGAGAGAATCAGATGATGAGAGATGGAGCTGGTTGTGGTGGTGCTATAGCAGCACAGAATGGTTTGTGGGTTACACAGAGATGCAGGCCGTACTGTGCTGCCGCAGTAACGCCTGGACAGACAGCATCTGTGGAACTACCCGGAAGAGTGTGTGTGGGAGAGTGTGTGTGTGTGGGATCCGACTGCCTCATCACTGGCTGCCTTGCTGTAGCAGCACGTAAATATTGGAGTTAAAACTACTGCTGAAGCCTCCAGTATTGAACGTGCTGCTGAAGCAAAGCTGACCGCTTACCACCGTTAACTTACGGCGAGTCTGCATGCATCAGTCCCTCTACTGCGCATCGCAGGAGAACGGTGCACAGGAGAAGACACCGAATGGAGAGGGACGCTGTGTGTCGTCATCTTTATGACGGGTACATAATTATTAGGTTAAGCAGTTGTTTTTGTCCATTTAACTTTTTTACATGTATGTTGTATTTTATAGTTCATTTTTGGGGGGTTATGTTCATATATTTGTATATACATTAACATTTTCTTTGCACATTAAATCATGCAAACAAGGAATAATTTAGACTGGCCCATGTTTTTTTTTTGTATTGAAAGGCATTTGTATTGCATTCTCTAATAAACGTTTTTGAAATGATGCACGTTTTCCTTTTTTTTTTAGAATTTTCAGAGAAAATCCAATTATTGAAACAAGCAACGCAATTTATCAATTGACCATATATTTTAATTCTATGAAGGTTATAATGTGTATAGGCCTCTTGCACCAGCTTTTGGTAAAACGTTTTACTGTGGTGTAACAAAATCTAGTTTTTCAACCGCCTACAATGCCTTTTGTGGGAGAAAAATACACATTAGAACCTTCACCTTTGCACTGCTGAGCAAATCAATTGAGCATTATTTTGGTCAAGATAGGCCTTGAACAAGAGTTAGTAAAACGAAGTAGCCTCCTAGCCTGTGTATAGGCCTCCATTCAGTTTGACTGACTAACAGGCTATATCGGCCTATTCGGGTAAATTAGCTTGTTGGTTTCTGGGAATATTCCAAACACTAATTTCCAGCTGATCCGTTTTAAATGTAAACTTAATGTGTATAAAAATGTAACCCTAATTTCGAAGCTTTTGGGGGTGGTTGCCTATTTTGACAATTAAATGAGGCAGAGACAAATCGACTTATTTGGCTAAGTGAGTAGATTTTTGCAATTGGCATGTATATTTTAGCAAGTTATGGGCAACCGAAGACTCGTAAACTTGTCCAACTCATTGTGGCTCGCCTACAATTGGCTTATATTTATAGCACCAGTCTTGTGTCAACACCTAAACAATCGCGAATGTTACCTGCGAGTTTCACACCTGTATATAGCGGTAAGGTCACCGAATAGGCGTATTGGGACTGACAGATCTGTGGCTAATCGTGGGCAGAAAGGCATGCTATACTGTAGCGTAGCATATATGCTACTGATGATAGGTCTAACTTTGATAAAGGCCAGTGATATATTTACAAGCCATGGCCTACGAGTTCCTGCAAGGCCATGCATGGTCACACTCGCCAACTTGCAATCTACCGAGGCTAACGCTTGATCTATACTTTTTTGTCAATGTCCTTCAGATTATTGTGGCGTTGCAGCGCGTGATCAGCATATTAAGTGTTGCTTACAGGGAATTTGGCCAAATTGAAATGTACCAATGATATTCCCTAAGTGACCTGTCTATTGACCTATAGCGTGTCTATATTATCAGCAATTTAAAAGAGGATAGTCTACATAGATAATATATTGTGCCAGCTAGCATAAACAAATCAATTTTATAAATTCCTATATACAATCAATTATCACACATGGAATAAACCCCGTCGCCTGTTATCAAGATGAGTCCCATTATATATCACTTGTGGCCTAAAATATAATTTAAAGTTTCAGGCTAATGCAGTCAACCACCAAACCACGCCCTATATTCTAGTGTGTGTTTTGTATTATTGTGAAACTTTAGCAAAATGATTTCATGATCTCTGGCTTGCCTATAACAGGCTTGATTTTTGGGCCACCGTTTTTGTAGCCTCTACCAGACTTTCAACGTGAGCGAGGCCTGGAAGCCAAGGATACGGTTATTGTGACAAGTAAATGGTGCAGAACGCTGCAATGCCAATTGAAGGGAAAAGGGCTTATCACTGGCTACCATGGACAGATAAATGCAGTCAGGATATGCGTGGTTTGAGTCCATATCTTATTTTAGGCTTATTCTAACTTTTAAAGCAATATGTTAATTTAGTATAATACACAAATACACACATAGGCCTAGCCTACACACATTGCACTATAGACTACCATCCCGAGATGATCCGTGTCCCACACGTTTTTATAAGGCTATTTAAATAATATTTAAATTATACATATGATAAATTTTTTTGCAATTAAATGCTTAGCCTAAAAACTGAATTGCTAAATTACTTCTACAGACCTATTTCGGGAATCGACTATGGTGGGTTTTCAGGGGAGTTTACTTTATGTAGGCAGTTGGTGTATAGAATGCTTTACACTGGTCAAAAATAGTTCTATGCATTTATCCTTTACTTCCCAAACTTTGTCACTGCACATAATTAGCGAAAAAAACATTGCCATTTTAATTACGGGTATTTTCTCTTAAAACTATTTTGAAGAGCACCCATCCCTTTGTCATGACTTTTCCATGCTTTATTTTGTGAAATTATTCGACAATATTTAGTGAGAGGCCCTAATTGTACGTCTGATGGAGTGCCTTTGAAATATAAAATAACATGTCTGTTTGGGAACAGAAAAGTGTTGGCCACGCATTATAACCTCTCGATGCGCGTTTGGAAAAGGCTACCAATCATTTTTTTAAACATTTATTTTTATTCTGGTCATTTAAGTGCGCATCTGTTCCTTCATATATTATTTATAATATAATATAATATATAATATCATATATATTTTACTTTAGAAATAATAAAATTCACTAGTCAGACTCGGCCTAAACTATTGCATATTCTGCGTCTGCGTGTCGGGTGGGAGTAAAAGGTTAAACACCTAGTGTTCATCATAATATAAACTAAATATCTACATTTAGTCGATAACTTTTTGGGGGTTATAAATACATCAGTGGACATGTTTTATTGTAAAGAAAGGCCTCTGAGACACAGTTCTGTTGATTGCGCAATTTGCGCACCATATGCAATTAGAGGTATAGCGTATATCAGCATTTCCCAACCTCGGTCCTCGGATCCCAAGTGGTGCACGTTTTGTTTTTTTACCCTAACACTACACAGCTGATTCAAATGATCAAAGCTGGATTATTAGTTGATTATTTGAATCAGCTGTGTAGTGTTAGGGCAAAAACCAAAACGTGCACCACTTGGGATCCGAGGACCAAGTTTGGGAAACCCTGGCCTATATGTTATTCCCACGGAATGTTATCCAATATGTTGAATTTAGTTGGATTTTGAATAATTAATTGGAATTGTTAGAAAATGATTGTTATGTAAGATCATTATGCATGCAGGCACCCTTTCATCACGTCATGTCATCACCCAATATTTTGGGTGCATCATTATGCCTAATTATATAATATATAGGTATATTTGCATTTGTTTGAAGTCGTATTAGTTATATTAATTTAGTTATTATAGGAAAGAGAAAGACCAACTTTACATTTTCATCCCTTATTTGCCCGGCAACAGTCGGGCTATATATATACATGCTGTGACGTTGGTCCTGAATTGTGGTCAGTGCTTACATCATAGGTTCATGATAGGTTTGTTGTCTGATCACGGGATTTCCGTCAGGATTTCGTTCCTTCAGAAAAGTCCAAACTGCAGGACATGACCAATGGACAGTAGAGCCTGCACGTGAATTTTTATTGGACCTATATACATGCAGTGCTGCAAATTTCAATTGAAAAGTTGTAGGCCTATGACATGGTTTGTTTTCTATATGTTGGAATAAAAAAAACGCGATGAGTTCTAAGAATTGCTCTTTTGTGATCCACTCGCAACATGCACGGATTGCATAGTTGCCCAGTGTAGGCAACAAGTGCCATCTATGACATCCCATGGCATTCAAAGTTGAGCACACATTGACAGGGACTGGTACAGTTGATTCAATCTGTATTTCATCCCAGATGTGTAGGCTATAATTTATTGTTGCCTTTCAATTTTGCAAAAATAAAAAGTCAGCATAAGCCAAAAACATTTTTTTGGAATAATGAAAATTAAATTGCTATATAGCCTAACGTGATATTTAGACAAACCATGCCGATGTCTGTATAGTTATGCAACATTCAACCTTGCCCCCCCGTGGAGGTTAAATCGCACAGTGATGACGGATCCACAGGGAAGGCCAGCATCAAACAAGAATTTGGAACGCCTGAGCGAGTGCATGGCATTTCTTAATGTCAGTATTTCATCTCACTTGAGCAGTGTGCACACCAATAGAGAAGGCTTCACTTCTGACGTTTACCGGGAAAAGTGCACGTGCATAAAACAGCCAGACAATTTTGGTGAAACCCCCTCAGTCACTCAAAAATAAGGATGAAGAAAAATACCAAATTTAAGTTTTATTTTTGGCAAAAGATGAGGCTGGTGACACGGTATGTGGCGTTATGACAACAACAGACTGTCCGTAAAACTTAAGGCAAAAAATAAATCAAACTCAGACTTTCTAGGTGTAAATATTAGGCCTTTGCTAAATAATCTAGCCTATGGCATAATCATTATTTACTTTAATATGCACATGAGGTGACTCAGGCTTTGACTTGTAGTTGTTAAAGTGTGTGATCATATGGCTTGGAGAAGGATGGCTGGTGCTCCAGGACAGAGCTGCTGCTTAACATTCACCAAACAAGCTGTTCTCAAATCTGACAACATTCAATGTACTGCAATAGTGTTTTGATTCTCGTTAAGTGTTATGGTTGTTCTGTTTATATATTCTATATAAAATACTAAAATCATGATACATATGTGCTTGTAAATACTTGAATAGCTTTCTAATTTTTTAAAATAAATCTACTTAGGCCTATAACATTTACATATAGGCTTTCTATCAGACTGCTGCAGCTTGCTTCAGATCCAAAAATAACATATTTGGAAATCTAAAGCAACCTACGACGTCAAAGAAATTAGCCAGTTGTGTGAAAGAGGTTCAGGATACATTTCAGCCACGCACCCACCAGGCATCCACTACCTCTCTCCAGCACTGCCACGCACCGGTAGCCATCTCCAGCCAGCCAGATAGCACGGGCAGGCAACTATGGCAGAGCGAGGAGACTTGGGCTGACACCACGGTCAGGCTGTCCAGCTGCGGAAGCACCAGGGCGTATAGTAACAGGCACACAACAATCACGATGACTCTCCCCAGCGTTCTGCCACTGACACGCTGGGTCGTTGAGCAATACGCGCTACTCTCTTGGGGGACCGAGAGCTTGTCCACATCTTTGAGCTTCACCAAGTCCCAATTTTTGACGTCGAAGCTCCGGACCATGTGACCGACATCCATGTCTATCCGGGAGGGTAGCGTCGTTTCTCGGACAACGCGCAACTTCTCCCTGAACTCCTGCATCTGCTGGAGGAAGCAGAGGGGGTCAGTCACATTCCTGAAGGACTCAGCGATGCTGAGCGCGCGTCTCTGCTCCTCCAACGCCGCGCTTAGTTTGTTAATCTCGGGATCGTAGGCTTGCATCACCACCAACTTCAGCGTCTCGAAATCAGAGAGGATCTCGTTCTTTTTGTGGTCCAGGGTGCTGATCAGTTTGACGAAATAGTCCGTTACTTTCTCTGCATCCCTGGAAACTAACTGCAGTGCATTCTTCTTACTGGCTTCCAGTGTCTCCAGGCAGGTTATGGTATCTGCGCTGCGCCAGTTCTCCACTCCCTGGAACAGCTCCTCAAACGCAGCTTTCTCCTGCTCATATGCGTCTTCCAGGGCACAGAATGTATGTCCTTTATGGTCGCCAGTTGTTATGCAAAATCCACAAATAAGTTTAAAGTCTGTGGCACAAAATATATTAAGCGGTTGACCACTGTGGTGTTTGCACAGCACCATCCTGGGTAAAAGTCTGATTTTGTTGTATTTCTCTACAATTCCGCGTAAGGAGTAGTTGATCTGGAGGGTGTTTATGCCGTTTTGAGGGGTCTCCTTGCGGCAACTGGGACATTTGAATGGGGGTCTCCAAACAGGTCCTCGGTTGTTCCCCTCCAGAATCCCCTCCAAGCACTTCTTGCAGAAGCTGTGCGAGCACGGCAGAACTCGCGGGTCCTCAAAGAGACAGCAGCAAATTGGGCAGGTGAGATCCTCCTCGAGAAGCTCCATGGTGCTCTGAAAAAAAAGACAACCAGGATTGAGTGGAGAACTAATCGAAAATAATGGGTCAATACACTATTCATCAATCATACATACCCGTTTATCTACATCACCTAGCAGCGCAATGATTCAGAGCCAGTGATGGTGGAAATGCACATCACTAGAATTACACACAACACTGGCTAAAACGCACGAAACTCCTGCGACTGGTGTTAAAATTCAGCCACCGTCAAAATGAGAAGCGTCGATGTGTCCGCGTAAAGGATGAAAATAGAAAGCGCTGTGGAACATCATGCCAGTTGCATTGGCTATTTGTATGAAAGACGCTTCGCCACGGACCCTTGCCTAAATTCAACGACCTACTTTTTAGTGTTCACGCTAGATTTGTTTTGTTTACTGAGACGACATATCACGCAATCGTTAAAGTTGCACGCACAACACAACCGTTTCATCCAACTGTTCTATATGCAGAAGAGATGGTAACGATTAAAGTTCCCTGCCTCAACGGTAAAAGCCCGCTGAAACGTTTCCTTAGCAGTAGAAGCTATGCTACATAAACACAAACTTACACTTACGATTACCACTCAGTATAAACGAGTTGCAGTGTATAATTTAGATCACACACGAGTATGTCCTATTGGCAAGGTATTGGGTATGGTTATGACAGCTTTTGCAGGCGTAAAGCAACATGCAACTGGGGGGGAAAAAACCTCACCAGCTGCTGAGACGCACAGTCCAACGCAATCATACTTCTTGTTGCTGTGCAGACTTCGCCCTTTCCGGGAGAAAAATTAACCATTTCATGATCACAGTGCTATGCTGTAGTGAACCTTCCAGCTCCAAATAGCGCCCGATACAAGGGGCGCGCAGAAAATGAAACCATCTCAGTAATATTAATGGACAACGGTTTTACGCACACATTTTTTTACGTTTCACAAACAAGATGCGTTTTCTTTTTCAGTACGAAAAATGCAGAGGATCCCTGCAAGTTGGAGTTGGGAGGGGGACTGTTGCCATGCAAAACATTACAGCATGAAAGACTGTCACAACCACTATGTTTTTAGTCACCCGGTTTTTGTTCACTGTGTCTATCGCCCCACTTTTATACATCATTATGAAGTAATAACGATAATCTATTTAAGCAATAAGGCACGAGGGGGTGTGGTAATTGACCAATATACCACGGCTAAGGGCTGTTCTTATGCACAACACAAAGTGGAGTGCCTGGATACAGCCCTTACCCGTGGTATATTGGCCATGTACCACAAACCCCCGAGGTGCCTTATTGCTATTATAAACGGGTTAGAAACGTAATTAGATCGGTCTCATATACCACGGCTTTCAGGCAATCAGCATGCATATGTATATATATGTGTGTGTGTATGTATATAGGTGTATATATATATGTGTATATATATATGTATATATATGTATGTATGTATATATATGTATATATATATATATATGTATGTATGTATATATATGTATGTATGTATGTATATATATATATATATATATGTACATATATATATATATATATATAGATAGATAGATAGATAGATAGATAGCTAGATAGATATGAACATCAGGTATGAGTTTAAGTTTGTAAATTAATGTTCAACTCCACCAATGCTCAGTGCATGGATACAAAGTAGCCAATTGGAAGCACTATCAAAGGACTTAGTGATATGCTACTGAAAGTGCTCCTTACATAAAATAAAAAAAACTCACTACATATAGGTCTACCCAGCAACATTAGGGGTGTTCATTATAGGCATTTTCCCCTTTTTTGGCAGGAGATGGAATTGCCACTCCACACACGATCATGTCGTGTGTCCCAATGCTTGACACATTGATAACCAATAGCTACTAAGTCACGTGTAAAAAAATATATATATGTTGACCTTGATTTTCTTCCCTTGTTTCCATGCCATCAGGAGCATCTGCGTATCTTCGCAAGCAATGCGATTGGACGCATTTGAGAGGAGCGTATGTTTGGCTCATGACACTGTGTTATGGAGCCCACCAGGTGTCCCTGTTTCATAATGATGGTAGCTTTTCTCATGAGCTCTTTCAGAGCTCGTTGACTTTGTCGATGTGACTCTGTTTCCGGATAATATTTCAGCGCAAGGAAGGTTTCCACTAGTTACCACAGCCACAAATTGGCTATATCGTAAAATTCATGAAAACTGAAATGTGCTTTGTGTTCTTCATTTAAGGTTAGGCATAAGGTTAGCAGTATAGTTTAGGTTTAAAAATCACATTTAAAGAAGTTACATTGTAGAAATACACGGGGTTTATGACTTTGTGGCTGTGGTAAGTAGAAGAGACCGTGTAAAATTGCTGCAATGTTTACGTGTTGTCTGGGATGCTGCGGAGATGGGGGAACGGGGCATCTTCTTCTCAAAGAAATGCCCACCGTCCAGTTAGACACGCATCATATGGGTGAGAGGCAAAAACTTTCCGACGGTTGTTTTTTAAGCTGTAAAGGCCGGTCTGGTTAGCCTAACTTGGCTAACAAATCAACGTAGCTTGCTAGGGGTCTAACATCCACCTGGCTGTTTTCGGCACTGCAGTCGTAAATAAAAAAAATATTTAGATTTCTTTCTCCTTTAGGCACCGATGTAGTCATAGTGAAGAGTGGCCGGAGAATATGTGGCACCGGTTGTTGCCTTGCCAACGCTCCCCTGCACCAAAACAAGAGTTACTTTGAGCTCAAGATCCAGTCCACAGGTAAGTCAATTATTGAAAATGTGTCCATATACTGTCCACCTGTCTGTCCAGTTGCGATATTAGCATGTAACACTTAAAAAAAAATGTATGCCAGCAAAGCCACTACACAACACAACACTAAACAATACATGAATTGCACTATTTTTGAATTATTAGTATTTATTTTTTTAATTTATCCGTTATTTTACCAGGTAAATTGACTGAGAACACGTTCTCATTTACAGCAACGACATGGGGGATGAATGAGCCAATTGTAAACTGGGGATTATTAGGTGATCTTGATGGTTTGAGGGCCAGATTGGGAATTTAGCCAGGACACCGGGGTTAACACCCCTACTCTTACGCCATAGGATCTTTAATGACCTCAGAGAGTCAGGACACCCATTTAACGTCCCATCTGAAAGACGGCACCCGACACAGGACAGTGTCCCTATAATGGTGACAAACAGTGCCCACAAACTGTTAGGGCCTTAATAAAACTGTCCCAATAGCAGAGTCCCAACACCTTACCACTGCTACACCTGGCTATCAGCGGAGCCTTGTCTGACAGCGAAACAGTTAATGTAGCCTAATTTTCTGCCTTAAAAAAACATAGCTGATATGGTTGACTTGCTTAAACAAATGTGGTTTCTACTGACAAATGATATGTACAAACTATGGAGTAAGGGGACGACGAGCGGCTACGAGGCAATCTGTAATTTCGATTAAGACAATGAGCGATCTAGGACAGATGTAGTCAATATAACTATTTGTTCAGCACTTTTGAAATGTACAGCGACAGAATTCAGAACATAGGCCGTTCTTACAGTATTCTCCCTGTACACCAAGTCAGAAACATAGGATAAATAAAGGGGGCATATAAGCAGACAATGAAAGTGCTTACAATATTAGATGACATTTCTCTAAAACAGGCTATAGGCTACATGTGCACCACCAAGTCAGAACAGTAGGCTAAATTGAGGGTTAAAGGGACCAAATTATAAGGGTGAGGCGCATGGGCTACTAACAGCTTACTACACAACAAACACTAATGTATACTGTAGCTATGAAAGTAATACTATCTCCCTGGCATATTACATGATTTATGTAGCAGCATACAATACATTTCTGGACTCACTTTGTTTTGATGTGCTCACTTTAACAGGCAGTCCTTAGTGGGCAAATTTTGTCATCAAAGTCTGGCATTCTCTGGATTTATGGTGCTTTAAACACAACTGGGAACTCGGAAATAAACAATGTTGAATCATGATTGCATCAGTGAATCCACAGATTACAAGTTGAAGATAAATAATTTTACTTAGAGTATTAGTATATTAGTAATTGGCTGACCCGGTCTCTCCAGATCTCCTAACAGTACTATTTCTAGGGTACATTTTAGATCAATGCTATGCATTTTCAGCCATTCCTGAACCTGAGGGCAATACCAAAATAAATGGTTTATTGATTCTGTATCCTCACAACAAAATCTGCAGAGCTTTGATGATTTTATGCCCAAAATATTCAACATTTTGCTGGTGGCAAGAATTCTATATAATAATTTTAGCTGAAAAGCATGACGTCTTGATTCTTGTGTTGTTTTATATATCAACTCATACACCCTGTACCATGGAATCTGTACATCAAAAATCTCTTCCCAACTATTTTGCAATCTGTATGGCACAGTTGTCAACATCCTGGTCCTCAAATTAAACTGGTATACTTTCCTATTTATGCTATTTTTATTCCTCCGCAAGTTTTGATCCTTTATATTGGGCAGACAGACCAGTTCCCTACCTCCTCCCACTGCCACCTGCCTCCTCCATTTTTGGGGTAATGCTGTAATCAGTTGGTTGTACTCTTGGATTGAGCAGACCTTCCTGTACAATTCTGATAACTCCATGAAGGACACAACTTTAACATTCCAATTTACAATATAATTTAAGATCAAAATACCCTTTTTAAACATCTTTCCCATAAATACAGGTATTTTTATCAAAGAGCACATTTGAGTTCAGCCATAATATTTGTTGTAATATTTGTTCCGTCTTTTCAGGGTGATGAAATTGAAATTGTAGCCAGCTCTGCAATTCTTGTTTGAAAAAGATACTTGGCAATCTGCACAAAGGAGAAAATACCCTTTTTAAACAATGGATGAGCTTTTCTTAGTAATCTACTTGAGAACCATTTAGGGTTCAAGTTAAACTTTTGAATAAGTGAAGTTTATATAGGTTTAGTGCTTTTATATTTAATAATCTCAACACACCCAATTCATATTCATTATATAGATAGGCCCGCTTTATTTAGTCTGATTTAGCGTCCCAGATAAAGCGAAATATGTTTTTCTCATATGATTTGAAAAACGAATCATCAGTAGGCAGCACCATAAGTGAGTAAACTGAGATATGACTAAGGAGTTAATCAGGGCAATTTTTCCATAAATAGACAGGTATTTACCTCTCCATGGTTGCAGGATCTTGTCTATTTTTACAACTTTTCTATTGAAATTCATTGTGGAGAGCTTATTTATATCTTTTGTGATATGAATACCGAGTATGTCTACTTCACCATCAGCCCATTTTATAGGTAAACTGCAGGGTAATGTAAAAGTTGTATTTTTTTAAAGATCCAATACATAATATCATAATGAGGTTTTAGTCCAGAGAGTCCAGAAAAGTTATCTAGATCTTCAATGAGACATTGCAGGGATCTAGCGTTCGGACTTGAGTCATCAGCATACATGGACACCTTTGTTTTTAAGCCTTGGATTTCTAATCCTGTTATTGGATCTGATTTTATTAGCTAGCATTTCGATGGCCATAACGAATATATATGGTGACAGCGAACACCCTTGTTTAGCTATTCAGAACTATGATAAGTAGCCATTATTTACTATTTTACACCTGGTGTTGCCATACGTTATCATTACTAATTTTACAAGAGAATCACCGAAATTGAAAAAAAATCCAGGCATTTATAAATAAAATCCAATCTTAATTTATCAAATGCCTTTTCAAAATCCCCTATAAATACCAGGCCTGGCTTCTTAATGTTTCATAATGTTCTATTATGTCTAGTAGTTGTCGTATATTATGTCTTCCTTAATTGACCCCCTTGTAAACGTAACAGATTTATACCAGCTGTGTCAGGCCCGCCACGTATTGACTCATCCAGCTGTAACACATATAATTCACTGGCTTGTATGCAAAGCAGTAATCGTTTCAAAACATCTCCTGCCATGTCACTGATGCGTCGTGAAACAGTGTTATTTGATGAAGGCATTGTCTGTATTGTTTTTTGGGGGCCTTTTCCCAGCCATATCTGCGGCAGCAGGAAGAATAAAGTCCTCCACAATAGTATGGGGCTTGCCTGTCCTAGCCACTCGGTAGCTCACCATATAAGAAAGTTCTAGCCCCTTCTTATTAATGGTATCTGTTGCTTTTATTCACGTCTTACTCCTCGAAAGTTGTCTTTATTCTCACTCAAACTCCTGTGGCTTATTTTTCAAATGGTCATGTTTAGTTTCTAAATGTCTGTGCAAGAATGAAGGTTTCTCGCGAGAGAGTAACAGTTAATGTGATAGGATGTTAATTATTTGACTAGGCTACCTGTATTTGACATTGTTGTTATTTCGCTGATTACTTGATGGTCAAATTTTTATTTTGGGCAGTGAAACGAGGCTACTCAGGCGAGAAAAAAACCCAAATGTAAATCCCTGTTGAAAATATAAATGTACTGTTTGAATTTTTTAAAATAATATATTTTTTAATGTGAATCACATTTTTATTTGGCGTACCCCCGACTGCATTGCGCAGTTTGGGAATACCTGGTATACAGGATGCAATTTAAGGTTGAGTGCTGCAGCTATCTAAAGAAACAGAGACATTTTTGAAATAAAAAGTTTATCTTGACATTAGTCCACTAATTCATGTTCCTCACAAAAGAGTGTTGGAAATCTCTTTCCAGATTCTGACGACAACCTATTTCTGACAGAATAATGTGCTCTGACAAAGGCTGTAAACTATTGGGCTTTCGGGAAAAAGATTTCCAACGACCTCCCTCGAAGCTCCTTGATGGGGGTGGCCATTGATGGTGGCAGGTGGCTAGATGCTGTTCCTCAAGTCTGTTTTGACCTGAAATAACAGAAATAATAATAAGAGATGGGTGAGGGACAAAGATGATCTACTTTCACATTTAAATATTCTTACTTGTTGCATTGCAGAGAAGTCCCTCTCACAATTAATGGAAGACACTGGTATAGTCAGTGCGATTGATACCAGCTGGGTAAGACGGCGCTAGAGCTGTCCCCAATCATCAAAATGCGAGGCCAGCTTTGTCTTTGCCATCAGCTGGTCCAAGCCCTGAAACACAAAAAGATGTACAACATTAAAGAAGAGCCAACAGAGTGGGAGTTCAACAGGAAAAAGGGTTGGGCAACACTGGCCTAAAATGTTGTCTTCAAAAGATTATCACACTCATGCCATACCTTGAATGCTCCAACTAGCACATGTTGCTTGTAAGCGGGCCACTCTTGCAGCATAGCAGCCTCTGGCGCTTGCAAGAACTGCCTGGAGAGGAGAGTCAGGTTAAAGGTGTTTAACTTCTCACTAGAGAACACAGCCTGAGGTCCCAACACACTGAAGGCCCCCAGAATCTCCAGGTGCTGGAACCTCCAGTCTAGGCTGTCCTTGAGGCCAACAAGATATGGATTCATGACCTAATTACAGCACAAAACAGAAAATGAGTGATTAATAGCTGTCTTAGTTTATCCAACACAATTGATGTAACATTGTTTTCATCACAACATTTGAAAACAAATGTTTTTACCTCCTCTCTGAACCGAGCCCAGAACTGCTCCCTGGTCTTGGTCTTCTCCAACGGGCCTCTCCCTCTCCTCGATGTTGAATGTGCCCAGATCCATTGGGTCATCGAGGTCCTAGTGGACTTGGCTCAGTAATGACCCCTGGGAATCACCAGAATGTTTTATGGCGAGGAGTGATGCCATTGTCACAGGGACTTACAACACAAGTTGTTTTGCTTGAAGTTATTATAATGAAGTGTCAATATGTAACAGTATAACTTTAGACCGTCCCCTCGCCCATACCCGGGCGCGAACCAGGGACCCTCTGCACACATCAACAACAATCACCCACGAAGCATCGTTACCCATCGCTCCACAAAAGCCGCGGCCCTTGCAGAGCAAGGGGAACAACTACTTCAAGGTCTCAGAGCAAGTGACGTCATCGATTGAAACGCTATTTAGCGCGCACCACCGCTAACTAAGCTAGCCGTTTCACATCCGTTACAAATAGTGCTTAAATATTGTCAGTCCTTAAATACAGTCCTGTGACTGTTAAACCGACACATTTGCACATGTTTGAACATGAAGATAGAAAAGAATGTACCTGCTCTTTTATGGCCAGGAAGTTTACATCCTCCTTTCGGAATACTTTTGAAAGCCGCGTCAGGTGTGGCAGCACGTCCCCCTGCAGGTAAAGTGCTGCCACAAATCTGAGAGTTAGAAAAGTTTGTCACTCCACAATGATACATCAATTGACAATAGAAAACAGGTTTTAAAAGCCACATTGTCGACCACTCAAATACAGTTTTGAGTCCACTATCTATAATACATGTAGGCCTACCTGTACATGGCACAGACAGTGTCAAGGCCCTTAGCAGTTGGACACCGGTTCACCTCAGCCAATACTGCGCTGAGGTTTCGCTGAAGATTAGCCACGGCCAGGTGCTGGGACAGCCAGCAAACATCTTTCACTTCCTGCAAAATACATTTATTTTTAGTGTAGATGCAGTAGGTAAACAAGAGGAGACCAGAGTAGCCAAGTGAAGAAATGTGATGCATAATCTCACCTTCACTTTTAAGTATTGAAGTCCCAAGGTCGCTGAAGCAGCTTTCAAGACTTCTGTCTTGTTACTGCTTTTGGCAAAGTAACTATGGAGCTGCTGCAGGTGCTCCTTGATAGTGTCCATATAGGGGACCTCAGCTGATGCATCTTTACAGGCCAGAGCAATGCAGTGGGCAGCACAAGCCACAGGCACCGTCCACAGGAAGGCATCCTTTAGCTGTTTTGCCACACCACTAAGTTGTCCTGTTTGTATCACAGGAAAAAAAAAATGGAAGAAATTGTTAATGCTAAGACTTTGTGTTGTGTCCATACCAGTCATCACTGCAGCCCCATCAGTGCCCAGGACGTACAATCTATGTTGGTATCTTTTTGATGTGCAGCACCACCTTGATGGCGGCAACGATGGTGTCTGCCTTACCATCAGCGACTGAGACCAGGTCGAGGGACTGAGACCAGGTCGAGGGACTGAGACCAGGTCGAGGGACTGAGACCAGGTCGAGGGACTGAGACCAGGTCGAGGGACTGAGACCAGGTCGAGGGACTGAGACCAGGTCGAGGAACTGAGACCAGGTCAAGGGACTGAGACCAGGTCGAGGAACTGGTTGTAAAGGTGTCCCTCTTGATCCATGTATCTGGAAAACGTACAAAAATCCATACACAATTGCATTATTACTCATGGATGACTGTAGAATATCACAACTAAAAATAATTGTACAACTCTAATTGAAATAATACCTGACATGTAAAATCCAGGTACTTATTAGTTGCCACATCTGTAGTTTCATCAGGCTCCAGGCCATTGGCTACAGATGTCTGGATTAGAGGTCGACTGGTTATGATTTTTCAACGCCGATACCGATTAATCGGCCCATTATTTATTTATTTGTAATAATGACAATTACAACAATACAATACTGAATTAACACTTATTTTAATATAAAACATAAATAAAAATCCATTTAGCCTCAAATAAATAATGAAACATGTTCAATTTGGTTTAAATAATGCAAAATCAAAGTGTTGGAGAAGAAAGTAATATGTGCCATGTAAAAATGTGTGCCATGTAAAATATGTGCCATGTAAAAAAACTAACCTTTAAGTTCCTTGCTCAGAACATGAGAACATATGAAAGTTGGTGGTTCCTTAACATGAGACTTCAATATTCCAAGGTAAGAGGTTTGTAGGTTGTAGTTAATATACACTGCTCAAAAAAATAAAGGGAACACTTAAACAACACAATGGAACTCCAAGTCAATCACACTTCTGTGAAATCAAACTGTCCACTTAGGAAGCAACACTGATTGACAATAAATGTCACATGCTGTTGTGCAAATGGAATAGACAACAGGTGGAAATTATAGGCAATTAGCAAGACACCCCCAATAAAGGAGTAGTTCTGCAGGTGGTGACCACAGACCACTTCTCAGTTCCTATGCTTCCTGGCTGATGTTTTGGTCACTTTTGAATGCTGGCGGTGCTTTCACTCTAGCGGTAGCATGAGACGGAGTCTACAACCCACACAAGTGGCTCAGGTAGTGCAGCTCATCCAGGATGGCACATCAATGCGAGCTGTGGCAAGAAGGTTTGCTGTGTCTGTCAGCGTAGTGTCCAGAGCATGGAGGCGCTACCAGGAGACAGGCCAGTACATCAGGAGACGTGGAGGAGGCCGTAGGAGGGCAACAACCCAGCAGCAGGACCGCTACCTCCGCCGTTGTGCAAGGAGAAGCAGGAGGAGCACTGCCAGAGCCCTGCAAAATAACCTCCAGCAGGCCACAAATGTGCGTATGTCTGCTCAAACGGTCAGAAACAGACTCCATGAGGGTGGTATGAGGGCCCGACGTCCACAGGTGGGGGTTGTGCTTACAGCCCAACACCGTGCAGGACATTTGGCATTTGCCAGAGAACACCAAGATTGGCAAATTCGCCCCTGGCGCCCTGTGCTCTTCACAGATGAAAGCAGGTTCACACTGAGCACATGTGACAGACGTGACATAGTCTGGAGATGCCGTGGAGAATGTTCTGCTGCCTGCAACATCCTCCAGCATGACCGGTTTGGCGGTGGGTCAGTCATGGTGTGGGGTGGCATTTCACCTCCATGTGCTCGCCAGAGGTAACCTGACTGCCATTAGGTACCGAGATGAGATCCTCAGACCCCTTGTGAGACCATATGCTGGTGCGGTTGGCCCTGGGTTCCTCCTAATGCAAGACAATGCTAGACCTCATGTGGCTGGAGTGTGTCAGCAGTTCCTGCAAGAGGAAGGCATTGATGCTATGGACTGGCCCGTCCGTTCCCCAGACCTGAATCCAATTGAGCACATCTGGAACATCATGTCTCGCTCTATCCACGCTCTATCTATGCCACGTTGCACCACAGACTGTCCAGGAGTTGGCGGATGCTTTAGTCCAGGTCTGGGAGGAGATCCCCCAGGAGACCATCCGCCACCTCATCAGGAGCATGCCCAGGCGTTGTAGGGAGGTCATACAGGCACGTGGAGGCCACACACACTACTGAGCCTCATTCTGACTTGTTGTAAGGACATTACATCAAAGTTGGATCAGCCTGTAGTGTGGTTTTCCACTTTAATTTTGAGTGTGACTCCAAATTCAAACCTCCATGGGTTGATAAATTTGATTTCCATTGATAATTCTTGTGTGATTTTGTTGTCAGCACATTCAACTATGTAAAGAAAAAAGTATTTAATAAGAATATTTCATTCATTCAGATCTAGGATGTGTTCTTTTAGTGTTCCCTTTATTTTTTTGAGCAGTGTAGTATTTATAGGACTTTCTCTCTATACCATTTGTATTTCATATACCTTTGACTATTGGATGTTCTTATAGGCACTATAGTATTGCCAGTGTAACAGTATAGCTTCTGTCCCCCTCCTCGCCCCTACCTGGGCTCGAACCAGGAACACATAGACAACAGCCACACTCGAAGCATCGTTACCCATCGCTCCACAAAAGCCGCGCAAGCGCAAGGGGAATAACTACTCCAAATCTAAAAGCGAGTGATGTTTGAAACAGTATTAGCGCACACCCAGCTAACTAGCTAGCCATTTCACATTGGTTACACCAGCCATTAGGCTGATAGGCTTGAAGTCATAAACAGCGCTGTGCTTGCGAAGAGCTGCTGGCAAAACGCACAAAAGTGCTGTTTGAATGAATGATTACGGGCCTGCTTCTGCTCAGTCAGACTGCTCTATCAAATCAGACTTAATTATAACATAATAACACACAGAAATACGAGCCTTTGGTCAATAATATGATCGAATCCGGAAACTATAATTTCGAAAACAAAATGTTTATTATTTCAGTGAAATACGGAACCGTTCGGTATTTTATCTAACGGGTGGCATCCCTATGTCTAAATATTCTTGTTACATTGCACAACCTTCAATGTACGTCATAATTACGTAAAATTCTGGCAAATTAGTTCGCAATAAGCCAGGCAGCCCAAACTGTTGCATATACCCTGACTCTGCGTGCAATGAACGGAAGAGAAATTACACAATTTCAACTGGTTAATATTGCCTACAAAACTGGATCAGTAGTTATAACTAGTGATTATGATTTATTGTTTTTTATAAGATAAGTTTAATGCTAGCTAGCAATTTACCTTGGCTTCTACTACATTCGCGTAAAAGGCAGGCTACTCGTGGAGTGCAATGGTTAGAGCGTTGGACTAGTTAACTGTAAGGTTGCAAGATTGGAACCCCTGAGCTGACAAGGTGAAAATCTGTCGTTCTGCCCCTGAACAAGGCAGTTAACCCACAGTTCCTAGGCAGTCATTGAAAATAAGAATGTGTTCTTAGCTGACTTGCCTAGTTAAATAAAAGGTATTCAAAAAAATAAATACAAAAAATAATAATAATCGGAAATCGGCGCCCAAAAATACAGTTTTCCGATTGTTATGAAAACTTGAAATCGGCCCTAATGAATCAGCCATTCCGATTAATCGGTCGACCTCTAGTCTGGATGGCATGGAGGATAGGCTCCTCCACAACTTGAGCCAGAATCTTCAACATTTTGTCCACTATTGTGTGACATGTAGTTTGTGTTCTTGCCAATCTTCATGTAAATGAGAACAATGTGAAATAAGTCAGGTGACATTTAAATAACAAGTGAAGAAAATATGAACAAAAACACCTTGAGCTTTTGTGAAGTAGTCAGAACCCAGCAATTCAGCAAGGTCCAGCAGTTCTGGAACATGTGAACAGCAACAGACATAATGCGTTATTACTGAGCCACGGTTAGTGCACAATCTGAAACATATTTTACATTAGAAGACATTTAGAGTGTAGTTCAGTGGAATTACTGGTGTCTGGGGCAATACCTACTACAGATAGCAAGCATTACAAAACTATACATAATGCTGTAGGCCTTACTCATCTCTCCTCCTTCCATCTCCCCTCCTGGCTCTCTCCTCTCCTCTGCTCCACTCTGTCCCTCATGCATCCCTACCTCACTCCCGGGATTCTGCCTCTTCTCTGTCTAGTACAGTAAGCCATAAACTTATAAAAACGATAGCTTAAGCTTTTAAAGAGTTAGCTAACTAAATAAAGTTTCATTTAATTCAGGCTGATTTGACAGCTAGCTAAGTTGTTAATTAACTGACACTTGTCTCTGCGCCCCATTTCTCTTTCGTTGCTGTGGCGGGAAATATTTCAATAAACTAATGAGGGGAAAAAATCTAATCGAGGACCGATAAATGTAGCCATCTTGCTTGCACTTGAATCTTCCAAATTAACTACCTAACTTGCTAGACTAGTAACGTTTGTTAACCATGTTTCTATCACTAATATTATAGATCTACATTATGTTAGTAGAGTTTTTAGGTTATAGCTAGCTTATGTAGTTAACTAGTTGGCTTGCTAACGTACCTTTCTTGCAGGTTCTCACGTAGGTGCACTCTGACTTGATTCAAGTGAATTGTCTTTCGTGCCGCAAAGGTTCTGTGTTGGGCACTGGTCCCTGGCGTGCCGTTTCTCGCGCAGGTTCACTCTGAAGTGATTCAAGTTATTATATTTCGCACTGCAGAGCGCTGGTCACTGGCGCGCTGTGTTTCTTAAATTGCAGGCTGCCTGCCACAGCTCACAGAGCTAAATAACCTTTAGAACTATGTTGAACCCAGACATATTATCTATTTACCAAGAAAAGCGAATGTGCTTTACAGAACTGTATTGAAACTGTTTGGTAGAAATAGGATGTTTATTTTTGTGTAGCGGCAATGATTCTGCCCTGGCATAGCGCCACACGTAAATGAACGCAGAGGAAACACTGATGATGTCATTGATATCATTTTATCTGTGGCCAATGAATTTGAGCCTTCTTGGATGGGCACTTCTAACTCTGGTAGGTTTTTGCGGTGGCGTAGTGTTCCCCTGAGTGACAGAACACTGAGCCAATCACGGCGCAAAAAGAGAACATTACCAACCCCTATGCGCCGTATTTTCAGTTGGCTGCCCCACCACCACAGAAAGCACTGAGCTAGTCTGAAACACCTGTATTTTGGAGCTGCCTTACTCAAGAAAGCAAAAAGAGACCATGTTTGTATGCGGCTTTATTAACTCAATGATTATTTATTTATTTTACATTGTTTGCAAACTGACATGTGACACGCATGCAAATCACACAGTTATAATTATTTTTTAAGCTAAACAGGTGGGGCTCTATCTGCCTTGAATGACTGGTCGCCACTGTGTCTGTCTATGTGTGGGAGATAAAATAGATAAGTTACTACGGGTAATGTATTTTGGTGTGGGTGTGTGTGCACAGAAGGCAGGGTATGTACTATGTACCCCATTCATACTGTAGATGCTAACTGTTTTAGCACCTATTGACAATAGTAGCTTCTGACCGGGGGTGTTTAAACATTAACACCCATCGCTTGCGATACATTCCTTATGTTTCCAAAAACGTATCTTTCATATCAGTGTGAAATCATTTTCAAAAAAACAAAAGATTCAATGACTACATACCTTTTTATAGGGTATGGTTAGTGTTCCCACACGGCCATATTCCATGTCACATCGCTTGGTTACAGACAGAAGACATAGGCTAATTGGCTCTGTAGCCTATTGTTACAAATGCCTTTATACCAAAGAAGTTGATGAACTACACTTCCTCTCCAGTTACTCTTACACACAGGTGTTCAACCTGGAGAGGAAGTGTAGTTCATCAACTTCTTTGGTATAAAGGCATTCGTAACAATATGTAACAATATGTGCGTTCCGCCACCTACTGTGCGGGTGGATAATAAAGATCCCCAACATGAAATAATGCAGGGTAAAAAATGAATAAATTATAGTATGGAATTGCAGTTGAAGTCAGAAGTTTACATACACCTTAGCCAAATACATTTACACTCAGTTTTTCACAATTCCTGACATTTAATCCTAGTAAAAATTCCCTGTCTTAGGTCAGTTAGGATCACCACTTCATTTTAAGAATGTGAAATATCAGAATAATAGTAGAGAGAATGATTTATTTCAACTTTTAATTTGTCCATCACATTCCCAGTGGGTCAGAAGTTTACACACATTCAATTAGTATTTGGTAGCATTGCCTTTAAATTGTTTAACTTGAGTCAAACGTTTTGGGCAGCCTTCCACAAGATTCCCAATCCTAACTGAGTCAGGTTTGTAGGCCTTCTTGCTCGCACGCGCTTTTTCAGTCCTGCCCACACATTTTCTATAGGATTGAGGTCAGGGCTCTGTGATGGCCACTCCAATACCTTGACTTTGTTGTCCTTAAGCCTTTTTGCCACAACTTTGGAAGTATACTTGGGGTCATTGTGTGTAAAAATAGTGTTTAACAGGATTTTGTAACGACTACCTCATCTCTGTACCCAACACAAACAATTATCTGTAAGGTTCCTCAGTCGAGCAGTGAATTTCAAACACAGACTCAACCACAAAGACCAGGGACCAGAGGTTTTCCAATGCCTCCCAAAGAAGGGCACCTATTGTTAGATGGGTAAAACATTTTTTTAAAGCAGACATTTGAATATCCCTTTAAGCATGATGAAGTTATTAATCACTCTTTGGATGGTGTATTAATACACCCAGTCACTACAAAGATACAGGCGTCCTTCCTAACTCAGTTGCCGGAGAGGAAGGAAACCGCTCAGTTATTTCACCATGACTTTAAAGAAATGTTTGTTTCAGAGTTTAATGGCTGTAATAGGAGAACTGAGGATGGATCAACAACATTGTATTTACTCCACAATACTAACCTAATTTACAGAGTAAAAGGAAAGGAAGCCTGTACAGAGCAAAATAATTCCAAAACATGCATCCTGTTTGCAACAAGGCACGAAAATAATACTGCAAAAAATGTGGCAAAGCAATTAACTTTTGGTCCTGAATACAGACTGTTGTGTTTGGGGCAAGTCTAATACCACACATTACATTACAGAATACCACTCTCCATATTTTCAAGCATAGTAGTGGCTGCCTCATGTTATGGGTATGCTTGTAATCGTTAAGGACTGGGAAGCTTTTCAGGATAAAAAAAGAAACAGAATGGAGCTAAGCACAGGCAAAATCCTATTGAAAAACCTGTTTCAGTCTCCTTTCCAACAGACACTGGGAGACAAATTCACTTTTCAGCAGGACAATAAGCTAAAACACAAGGTCAAATATACACTGGATTTGCTTACCAAGATCACATTTACTGTTCCTAAGTGGCCTAGTTACAGTTTTGACTTAAACCTACTTGAAAATATATGGCAAGACTTGAAAATGGTTGTTTAGCAAAGATCAACAACCAATTTGACAGAGCTTGAAGAATTCTGAAAATAATAATGGGCAAATATTGTACAATCCAGGTGTGGAAAGCTCTTAGAGACCCAGAAGAGAGGCTCTTAGAGACCCAGAAAGACTCACAGCTGTAATCACTGCCAAAGGTGATTCTTGTCACGCCCTGACCTTAGAGATCCTTATTAATTCTCTATGTTTGGTTAGGTCAGGGTGTGACTCGGGTGGGAAAGTCTGTTTTCTATTTCTTTGTTTTTGGCCGAGTGTGGTTCCCAATCAGAGGCAGCTGTCTATCGTTGTTTCTGATTGGGGATAATATATAAGTTGTCATTTTCCTTTTGGGTTTTGTGGGATCTTGTTTTCTGTTTAGTTTCTTAGCCTTACAGAACTGTGCGCTTTCGTTTTTTGTCTTTGTTGTTTTGTTTTGGTGTCATCAATAAAAATACGTTGTACGCCTACCATGCTGCGCCTTGGTCCACTCTTCATTCTACAAACGAGAGCCGTTACAATTCTAACACGTATTGATTCAAGGGTGTGAATACTTATGTAAATGTTATTCTGTATTTCATTTTAAATACATTTGCAAATATTTTTTAAAACATGTTTAGTTTGTCATTATGGGGTATTTTGTGTAGATGGGTGAGAAAAACATATATTTAATCCATTTTGAATTCCGACTGGAACACAATAAAATGTGGATTAAGTCAAGTGGTATGGATACTTTCTGAAGGCACTGTATTTGCACCTCTGTAAACTTCTTGTGAAATGGTTTAAAAAGCAGCACAGTACGGTTTGTGTTGGGGAACTTGTTTTTAAGGTTCTGAACCGTGTGTGCAGGTATATGGGGGATAGGTGTGGCCACTCAGAAGGTGAACCTGAACCAGGTCCCCATGGGGCAGGACATCAACAGCCTTGTCTTGAGGCATGATGGCTCGGTGTACCACAACAACGAGGAGAAAAACCGCCTGCCTGCCAACAGTCTTCCACAGGAGGGGGACATCATGGTGAGTGGACTGGTTTGGTGGAGCGCAACAAAGTCATACTAAACACACTCAAGGTCTATATAAAGTGTCAATAAACATGAGCTATAACAACTCAAGCAAGGAAAGCACATGGCATACTTGACAAACATAGGCATATTATTATATTCTAATAAACAAAAGGAAGTCCTCAACTCCAGATACATAGGCAAAAAAATGTACTCAATAATGCATCCAGGTAATGAAGGGAATAAACTTCAAAAGGTAAGAACTATAAACTAACAGTGCAAATATCATGGAACAGCTATATGGAAACTCCATTATCATGGTACTTCTTAATGGTAAGATTACAAACGTATGTTATGGCAAGTGTAATCAAAACTTGTATCTCTATGGTAAGTGGTGAAATAAGTATAACTACCGGTAGTTATAATTGTGATGGCTTAGCAGATAATAAGAAAAGATGATCAGTCTTTACCTAGCTAAAAGAGAAGGAATATAATATCTGGTGTTTACAGGAAACTCATTCTACACCTTTTAGATGAAGTTGAGTGGGAAAATGACTGGGGTGGGGGAGATATATTTCACCCATGGACAAAGAAACTCAAAAGGGGTGATGATATTAATGAACAATAATTTAGATCCAAACGTGCAAACTGTTCAAATGGATCCGTAGGGAATGTGGTTCCTTTTAAATATGCTATTGGACCATAAACCGATTTGGCTCATTAATCTATACAGTCCAAATAATGATGATCCACGCTTCTTTGAAAATATATATAATCATTTATCGATCTTACAAGCCATACATGACTCAATTATTATGGTGGGAGATTATAATACGGTTTTAAGTACCTCAATGGACCGTAAAGGAAATCACACTACAAACTGTCACTCTCGTGCACCTCATACACCTCATGCACACAAGGAAATCCTGAATATTATGGATATATTGGAACTAGTGGATATTTGGAGGCTTAAATATCCTAACCTAGTGAGCTATACAGTACCAGTCACAAGTTTGGACACGCCTACTCATTCAAGGGTTTTTCTTTATTTTTATTATTTTCTACATTGTAGAATAATAGTGAAGACATCAAAACTATGAAATAGCACATATGGAATCATGTAATTAAACAAATGAAAATATATTTTATATTTGAGATTCTTCAATGTAGCCACCCTTTGCCTTGATGACAGCTCTGCACACTCTTGGCATTCTCTCAACCAGCTTCATGAGGTAGTCACCTGGAATGCTTTTCTAACAGTATAGTCCCCACGATATGCAACTGTTCAGGGAAGTCAGGAACCAATACACTCAGTCAGTCAGGAAAGCAAAGGCTAGCTTTTTCAAGCAGAAATTCGCATCCTGTAGCTCTAACTCCAAAACGTTTTGGGACACTGTAAAGTCCGTGGAGTACAAGAGCACCTCCTCCCAGCTGCCCACTGCACTGAGGCTAGGTAACACGGTCACCACTGATAAATCCATGATAATTGAAAATTTCAAGAAGCATTTCTCAACGGCTGGCCATGCCTTCCTCCTGGCTACTCCAACCCCGGCCAACAGCTCCGCCCCCCCCCCCCTCCCCCCCCCCCCCGCAGCTACTTGCCCAAGCATCCCCAGCTTCTCCTTCACCCAAATCCAGACAGCAGATGTTCTGAAAGAGCTGCAAAACCTGGACCCGTAAAAATCAGCTGGGCTAGACAATCTGGACCCTCTCTTTCTAAAACTATCCTCTGCCATTGTTGAAACCCCTATTACCAGCCCGTTCAACCTCTCTTTCGTATCGTCCGAGATCCCTAAAGATTGGAAAGCTGCTGCGGTCATCCCCCTCTTCAAAGGGGATGACACCCTAGACCCAAACTGTTACAGACCTATATCCATCCTGCCCTGCCTATCTAAAGTCTTCGAAAGCCAAGTTAATAAACAGATCACTGACCATTTTGAATCCCACCGCACCTTCTCCGCTGTGCAAACCGGCTTCCGAGCCGGTCACGGGTGCACCTCAGCCACGCTCATGGTACTAAAATATATATCATAACCACCATCGATAAAAGACAGTACTGTGCAGCCGTCTTCATCGACCTGGCCAAGGCTTTCGACTCTGTCAATCATCGTATTCTTATCGGCAGACTCAATAGCCTTAGTTTTTCTAATGACTGCCTCTCCTGGTTCACCAACTACTTTGCAGACAGAGTTCAGTGTGTCAAATCGGAGGGCATGTTGTCCGGACCTCTGGCAGTCTCTATGGGGGTGCCACAGGGTTCAATTCTCAAGCCGACTCTTTTCTCTGTATATATCAATGATGTCGCTCTTGCTGCGGGCGATTCCCTGATCCACCTCTACGCAGACGACCCCATTCTGTATACTTCTGACCCATCCTTGGACACTGTGCTAACTAACCTCCAAACGAGCTTCAATGCCATACAACACTCCTTCCGTGGCCTCCAACTGCTCTTCAACGCAAGTACAACCAAATGCATGCTTTTCAACCGTTCGCTGCCCGCACCCGCCCGCCCGACTAGCATCAACACCCTGGACGGTTCCGACCTAGAATATGTGGACAACTATAAATACCTAGGTGTCTGGCTAGACTGTAAACTCTCCTTCCAGACTGATATTAAACATCTCCAATCCAAAATCAAATCTAGAATCGGCTTTCTATTTTGCAACAAAGCCTCCTTCACTCACGCCGCCAAACTTACCCTATTAAAACTGACTATCCTACCGATCCTCGACATCGGCGATGTCATCTACAAAATAGCTTCCAATACTCTACTCAGCAAACTGGATGCAGTCTATCACAGTGCCATCCGTTTTCACTGACTGGAACGAATTGGAAAAATTGCTGAAGCTGGAGACTAATATTTCTCTCACCAACTTTAAACATCAGCCATCTGAGCAGCTAACCGGTCGCTGCAGCTGTACATAGTCCATCTGTAAATAGCCCACACAATCTACCTACCTCATCCCCATATTGTTTTTATTAGATTTTTTTTGCTGTTTTGCACATTACTATCTCTACCTGTACATCATAATCTGCTCATGTATCACTCCAGTGTTAATCTGCTAAATTGTAATTACCTCGCTACTATGGCCTATTTATTGCCTACCTCCTCACGCCATTTGCACACACTGTATATAGACTTTCTTTTTTATATTGTGTTATTGACTGTACGCTTGTTTATTCCATGTGTAACTGTGTTGTTGTTTGTGTCGCACTGATTTGCTTTATCATGGCCAGGTCGCAGTTGGAAATGAGAACTTGTTCTCAACTAGCCTACCTGGTGAAATAAAAAAATAAAAAATCGTAAACCATCTCAATTGGGTTGAGGTTGTGTGATTGTGGAGGCCAGGTCATCTGATGCAGCACTCCATCACTGTGTGGATTTATTGAGTGACATAATCATTCCAATTTTGAGCGATACACATAACTGAGGAGTGGCTCCAAATTGAGGCTTAAAAGTGTTTGTTATGGTGCACCATGGAAATAATTCACTGGAACCCGAGGTAGTAGGAGCATATCACCGTTCATGCTAATCGATAACCAGGGTAACTCTGCTAGCTGTTGTCGTGTCTTTACTATCATTAAATGAAGACTTTTAGTTTTTATCTAAGTTTCTCTGTAATTAGTATTACGCGATCAAACTGATTAATCATGTAACTGTAATTAACTAGGAAGTCGGGGGACCAAGGAAAATATTCAGATTACAAAGTTATTGTTTCCTAAAACAACTTTTCAGATATTTTCATATCTGATCAATAGTCTTCTGAATAATTAATTATTTAGTTTACCTCACGTTAGTCTCATTCCGAACGTCATAAATGCACGAACCCAGTCTTCACTTTGAGTCATCCATACATCAATTGTCTTAAATCATTTATTTATTACTAACTAATTAATTCACAGAAATGCATAAACAAACAAACAAAGTAAATATGGTTACAAGAAATGATAGGAGAATGTGCCCTAGTGGGCTAAACCGGCATGGCGGCTTGTTAGACAAAAGGGGGAGTGGGGGTCGACTGGGAAGTCACTACAGAGTTAATAATTATAACAATTGAAATGCTAATCCTTTGCACATGAACGCTCACTCATTCGGGAACAATTGCAATCAATATATATATTTATGGTCAGTGTGTCTTCTTGATCGCTGTCGAAAAGTTTTTCTTTTGTAGAATTGTCCATCTCTCTCTCTCTCTCTGTCGTGGTTAGAGGGGATAGTTCAGAGCGACATTCATTAATGTTTTTGTAGAATGGATGTTTTGGCGGTTGTCGTTCTTCATGTTCAATGATACAAAATTCCTAGCTACAGACTAGTAATTAATATCAAAGACTTGTTCTTATTCTGTCGGTATCAATAGTCTAAGAGTTTAACCACGTGATATGGTTAAAAGATTCAGCAATGGTCTGCAACCTTTGTCCCCTCGTAATGGAGAAAAACATGGTCTACTTGAGGAATTCTCAAGATTGGGGTTTTATTCGGAATTGCCGAAAAGGGGCTGTCCCAGGATGCCTGACCCTAACTGGGTTCATGGGCGGTCCTCTGATTTAGTTAAACTCAAAAGGGAATTGGAGTTTCCTTCATTAAACAGTTCAAAATCACATTACACAATTTTACAAACAGTATCATACTCACTCATTCATCTTATACAACAATTAGATGTAAACCTCATATCTGAGGCTATTACATAAACAGCGTTATGGTCATGTGGCAGCACCGTCTCCCATGAGCTTCCCCAAGATCTGACAAACGGACCAGTTCGTAGCTGGATTCTTCACCTATCTTTTATACCTTCTCCAGAACGTAAACGTTGTTCAGACCTCAAGTTCTATGAGGTGGAAGAAATTCCTTTGTTCTCTATGAAGCTTCACTCTATCTCTATACTGTGTGGCCATGAGGCAGGGTCTTCCCTAGGAATTTACGACCTCACTGACCACAGCAGCCTGGTTGAAGGAGCAGAGAGCGGGGGATGGTGCTCGCTGTACCCAAAGAGGGCAACGCCATGACGCTGTGCTGTAACACGTTATACACTGTGCACTAATGTCTTCAAATAGAAAAAGTAAACACCCCATCAAATGCAGTTGATGATGTATGTTGTGGTTGTGCAGAACACTATCCCAGTAAAAATTACAAGCAGTCTTTTCCGAACCAATGGCAGTGGTGAAGAACAATGGGCACAAGCACTGTTCATGACAAACTGTTCACACCTTTTGCATGTTTTAAATCTTATTTCCTGCAATTCTACACATTTTGTCATGGGTTGCAGAGAAACATTAGCAGTTTTAAAGCTTATTTTCTTGCCATGTCTAATGTGTATTCATGTGATTTTTGAGTGACTCAAACATTACAACAAAATTTATGGGCTAAAAAAACATTAGCTGACATGGGCTAGTTGATCTGGACATTTCTGATAAATAGCTCTCTAAGGTATGCAATGACTGACATGAGAGGAAAACTTGCTGCACTACCCAAAGTCTACTATTACAACTTTCAAGAGGATGTCGACAGCCCGACTGAGTTCCTAAACATTTTTATAATAATACTATTTTTCAGGGGGGTGGGGAAACACAAAAACAATACTGGCCCCCAGATGCAGTACACTTAGATGGAGGCTCTAAGGGTTGCGCTAGATGATGATGGACTGAGAGATCAGTCAATTAAAACCATTGGATGTTTCGTCTGCTCCTGCCATAGGCTTTCAGTCATGTCCCGTTCTGAGGCGCTCGGACACCAGACATCTCAACAGAGAGAACCGGCCGGTGGGCGAGATTATCAAAGAAATGACCACCAACAAGTTCTCTAATCTAATTCTTACTGAATTGATCACTGATCAGCTGTATTGATGTTTAAATACTTCTAAAGATATGGCCTAAATGAATCAGAATAAACTGACCAACACAATCAACATTGATCTAATCAGTTGTATGTTTTCCATCTCAGGGCATCACATATGACCACGTGGAGATGAATCTCTATCTGAATGGGAAGAATATGCACTGTCCAGCTTCAGGGATCAGAGGCACCGTGTTCCCGGTGGTTTATGGTGAGTGTGTGTGTTTGTGTGTGTGTGTGTGTGTGTGTGTGTGTGTGTACACTGCTGCATGCACACCAATACCAAATATAAAACAATTGTATTTTATGAATGTTGTTTCTCTGAACTTTTATTTACATAATATATATTAACCCATGCTCTACCTTTTAATTTCCAGTGGAAAAAAAACAGGCTCAAATGCCTAGTAAATCTGCCACAAAGTTGTCTTTATGGTTGTGGTATTTTTCTGCCACAAGAGGGCAGTTCGTACATAGCTGAAACTGACATCCTTCTTTTTGGTTGGAAGCATACGATGTAAAAGCAATTGAACACTACTAGTTGTTGTTGTTGCAGTCAGTGAGTTATGCCTGCGAAAGTACCCTCATGAAACACTGACTGAACCAATGTTGACTTGATGTCTCCTCTGTTCTAGTGGATGACAGCGCCATCTTAGACTGCCAGTTCAGTGACTTCTACCATGCGGCACCGCAAGGCTTCGAGAAAATTCTGTTTGAGCAGCAGATCTTCTGAGCAGCACCTCCGTATACCTCCAGACCTTTATACATACACACACACAACCCTCAGCTAAAAGTGTTCCTTGTTGCTCTTCAGAAATCTGTGACCTCTTCGTTCCGACTGGTTTGAGTATCCCTTTGTGTGTGTGTGTGTGTGTGTTGTGTTGCGTCCTGGTTACGCTCTGCTTTAATGCTGTTCTGGGTCAATGTGGGTAGTTTAGCTCTTGTTTGATGCCAACACTGGAGCAGTAAGAAAACGGATCCCCAGACAACAGTGAATGGCATAAAGTAGACAAAGTGTGGTGTGCATTTGCAACTGAAAGACAGTCAAGTTAGTCAATATTTATTTTATTCAGTTATAATCACCTGCATTGCCTCAATCTTTTATGGGAGCTGCTTCTTTCAGAAAAGAGAGTTTAAACAATGTTTAGGTGTTTTCTTATTTATATTTATTTGTTAAGCTGACACTAATGTTCAATGTTTTGTTTCCCTGATAATTTACTTCTAATTCTAGATTTAATTATATGTATTTTGATTTGTGATTTTAATTATGATCTGTCTTTAAAAGTAATTTGTCACGGCTCTGATTGGCATTCCAAATATCAGCAATCTGGCGAAGCTCTGCTCATTGGCTGTATTTGGGGATGTGACATTTTCCGACCCTACTGTATTTCACCGGTCAGATAAATGCATATCCTCCTTTGAAGCGTGAAAACGGTCTTAAATGTTACATGCTTATTTTTGTTTGCACTAATGAGATGTTGAATATTAAACCAAATACAATAAAGAAACTTGTCTCTGAAAGCATTTCCTCTTTTGGGACTACTTTATTTAATATACCGCAAATGTCTAGCAACCCAAAGGTTGCACGTTCGAATCTCATCATGGAGAGATTTAGCTACTATATAACTACTTAGCATGTTAGCTAATCCTTCCCCTAACCTAAACCCTTTAACCTAACTCATAACCCTTATCCCTAGCCTAGCTAACGTTAGCCACAAATTGGAATTTGTAATATACACTACAGTTCAAAAGTTTGGGGTCACTTAGAAATGTCCTTGTTTTTGAAAGAAAACCACATTTTTTTGTCCATTAAAATAACATCAAATTGATCAGAAATACAGTGTAGACATTGTTAATGTTGTAAATGACTATTGTAGCTGGAAACGGAAGATTTATTTTATTTTTATGGAATATATCTACATAGGCGTACACACTCCTGTGTTCCAATGGACAACGTGCCAGTTAGATAATCCAAGTTCATAATTTTAAAAGGCTAATTGATCATTAGAAAACCCTTTTGCAATTATGTTAGCACAGCTGAAAACTGTTGTCCTGATTAAAGAAGCAATAAAACTGGCCTTCTTTAGACTAGTTGAGTATCTGGAACATTAGCATTTGTGGGTGCGAGTACAGGCTCAACATAGCCAGAAACAAAGAACTTTCATCTGAAACTTGACAGTCTATTCTCATTCTGAGAAATGAAGGCCATTTCATGCGAGAAATTGCCAAGAATACAACGCTGTGTACTACTCCCTTCACAGAAGAGATACTCTGTCCAGTGTCTGTTATTTTGCCCATCTTAATATTTTATTTTAATTGGCCAGTCTGAGACACGCCTTTATCTTGGCAACTCCGCCTAGAAGGACAGCATCCCGGAGTCGTTTTTCACAATTCCTGACATTTAATCAGGGTAAGCATTCCCTGTCTTAGGTCAGTTAGGATCACCACTTTTCTTTAAGAATGTGAAATGTCAGAATAATAGTAGAGAGAATTATTTATTTCAGCTATTATTTCTTTCATCCCATTCCCAGTGGGTCAGAAGTTTACATACACTCAATTAGTATTTGGTAGCGTTCCCTTTAAATTGTTTAACTTGGGTCAAACGTTCCGGGTAGACTTCTACAAGCTTCCCACAATAAGTTGGGTGAATTTTGGCCCATTCCTCCTGACAAAGCTGGTGTGACTGAGTCAGGTTTTTAGGCCTCCGTGATCACACACACTTTTTCAGTTCTGCCCACAATTTTTCTATAGGATGAGGTCAGGACTTTGTGATGGCCACTCCAATACCTTGACTTTGTTGTCCTTAAGTCATTTTCCACAACTTTTAAGTATGCTTGGGGTCATAGTCCATTTGGAAGACCCATTTGAGACCAAGCTTTAACTTCCTGACTGATGTCTTGAGATGTTGCTTCAATATATCCACATAATTGTCCTCCTCATGATGCCATCCATTTTGTGAAGTGCACCAGTCCCTCCTGCAGCAAAGCACCCCCACAACATGATGCTGCCACCCCTGTGCTTCACAGTTGAGATGGTGTTCTTCAGCTTGCAAGCATCCCCCTTTTTCCTCCAAACATAGCGATGGTCATTATGGCCAAACAGTTCTATTTGTGTTTCATCAGACCAGAGGACATTTCTCCAAAAAGTACAATCTTTGTCCCTATGTGCAGTTGCAAACCGTAGTCTGGCTTTTTTATGGCGGTTTTGGAGCAGTGGCTTCTTCCTTGCTGAGTGGCCTTTCAGGTTCTGTCAATATAGGAATCGTTTTACTGTGGATATAGATACTTTTGTACCCGTTTCCTCCAGCATCTTCACAAGGTCCTTTGCTGTTGTTCTGGGATTGATTTGCACTTTTTTTCACCAAAGTACGTTCATCTCTAGGAGACTGAATGCATCTCCTTCCTGAGCAGTATTACGGCTGTGTGGTCCATGGTGTTTATACTTGCGTACTATTGTTTGTACAGATGAACGTGGTACCTTCAGGCGTTTAGAAATTGCTCCCAAGGATGAACCAGACTTGTGGAGGTCTACAATTTTTTTTCTGAGGTCTTGGCTGATTTCTTGTTATTTTCCCATGATGTCAAGCAAAGAGGCACTGAGTTTGAAGGTAGGCCTTGAAACACATCCACAGGTACACCTCCAATTGACTCAAATTATGTCAATTAGCCTATCAGAAGCTTCTAAAGCCATGACATCATTTTCTGGAATTTTCCACGCTGTTTAAAGGCACAGTCAACTTAGTGTATGTAAACTTCTGACTCACTGGAATTGTGATACAGTGAATTATAGTGAAAGAATCTGTTTGTAAACAATTGTTGGAAAAATGACTTGTGTCATGCACAAAGTAGATGTCCTAACCGGTTTGTCAAAACTATAGTTTGTTAACAAGACATTTGTGGAGTGGGTGAAAAACAAGTTTTAATGACTCCAATCTATGTGTATGTAAACTTCCGACTTCAACTGTACTTGTCCTCTTGCTCAGTTGTGCACAGGGGCCTCCGACTCCTTTTTCTATTCTGGTTAGAGCCAGTTTGCGTTGTTCTGTGAAGGGAGTAGTACACAGCGTTGTATGAGATCTTCAGTTTCTTGGTAATTTTTTGCATGGAATAGCCTTCATTTCTCAGAACAAGAATGGACTGACGAGTTTCAGAAGAAAGGGCTTTGTTTCTGGCCATTTTGAACCTGTAATCGAACCCACAAATGCTGATGCTCCAGATACTCAACTAGTCTAAAGAAGGCCAGTTTTATTGCTTCTTTAATCAGAACAACAGTTTTTAGCTGTGCTAACATAATTGCAAAAGGGTTTTCTAATGATCAATAAGCCTTTTGAAATGATAAACTTGGATTAGCTAACACAATGTGCCATTGGAACACAGGAGTGATGGTTGCTGATAATAGGCCTCTGTACACCTATGTCGATATTCCATTAAATAAATCAACCGTTTCCAGCTACAATAGTCATTTACAACATTACCAATGTCTACACTGTATTTCTGATCAATTTGATGTTATTTTAACGGACCAAAAAAATGTGCTTTTCTTTCAAAAACAAGAACATTTTGAAGTGACCCCAAACTTTTGAACGGTCGTGTATATGTTTAGGAAAGTTGTAACTATTGTACGAATTGTAATTCAAAACATATACTAAATGGGCGATGTACATTCACAAATTAATACATATCATATTCATAGGAGTGTCCCATATTTATTTTACACTATGTTACGTCTACCCCAGAGACCAGGTTGCAGCTACATATCATAGACTCTAGACAAATACCTTGTTTTGTTTCCCCTTTTTGACAATTTGATGTGAACAGTAAGCACACAAACACTTTACTGGCCTCTCTCTTAGTGCACTAGCTGTGTCATAAACAATATCACTATGTTGTGAATGGGTCAAAATCCTGATGGGAAAAATGTAATTCGCAGTTGCAAATGAGAACTTGTTCTCAACTAGCCTACCTGGTTAAATAAAGGTGAAACAAAAAAAATGGTTAGGCCATGGTACATGAGTCGTAAAGGTGTATGCATATTTTCAAAATTGTAATGATTTAACCCTTTAGACCCCAATAGAATTATAGAGTGCTGCTGTAGATTACTGAACACTTTCAAGATAAAGATCATTTTGTCACACATTTCAAACAGACATAGTTCAAAAACAAAGAACAAATGACATTTACAAATGACTTTTAAAGAGCACAACCTATTATTTAATATGACACCACATTCATGTCAACAGGAATAACAGTAATTTTGTCTTCCATTGTGTAAAGACACTCACTTTCAAAAAACAATTAGCACGCAACACAACAAAACACTCTAGAGTATTCCAATTGTAGTACATTTGACAAAATTACTTACTCAAAATGTACCAAGTATAATATATTATAGAATATATTATATTATAATATATTATACTTGGTACATTTTATATATTATATATATTATAGAATATATTATATTATAGAATATATTATATATATATATATATATAAATAAATGAAATATCCAAAATGTGACAATGTTCAGAAAGTGTTTCAAAACCCACACAAAGTTGGCTATTTGATTGACAATTATTCTTACTTTTATAACAATGTAAAAATGCAAACAACTATTCAGAGACTATTTAAAAGTGTAGGTAACCTCTCTCAATAAGATTTAGTACAGACCAGGTCTGACACAAAATGTTGAAATAGTAGCCTACTTTGTCAACAATTCAGTGAATGCAACAAGTATTAGATAGAGACAGATAAAGAGAGAAGATACAAAACACAACAACTGTTCAGAGACAATAGAAGATTTGTAGGAGGAATTGTCTGTAGAGCTCAGAGTCAGGATTGTTTTGAGGCACAGATCTGGCCCAAAAAATGTCTGCAGCATTGAAGGTCCCACAGAACACAGTGGCTTCATCATTCTCGAATGGAAGAAGATTGGTACCACCAAGACTCTTCCTAGAGCTGGCCGCCCGGCCAAATTGAGCAATCGGGGGAGAAGGGTCATGGTAAGGGAGGTGACCAAGAAGCCGATGGTCGCTCTGACAGAGCTCCAGAGTTCCTCTGTGGAGATGGGAGAACCTTCCAGAAGGACAACCATCTCTGCAGCACTCCACCAATCAGGCCTTTATGGTCGAGTGGCAAGACAGAAGCCCCTCCTCAGTAAAACGCACATGACAGCCCACTTGGAGTTTGCCAAAAAACTGAGAAACAAGGTTCTCTGGTCTAATGAAACCAAGATTGAAACTCTTTGACCTGAATGCCAAGCGTTGTGTCTGCAGGAAACATGGCACCATCCCAACGGTGAAGCATGGTGGTTGCAGCATCATGCTGTGGGGATGTTTTTCAGTGGCAGGGACTGGGAGACTAGTCAGGACCGAGGGAAAGATGAACGGAGCAAAGTACAGATAGATCCTTGATGAAAACCTGCTCCAGAGCGCTCAGGACCTCAGACTGGGGCAAAGGTTCACCTTCCAACAGGACAACAACCCTAAGCAAACAGAAAAGACAATGCAAGAGTTTCTGAATGTCCTTGAGGGGCCCAACCAGAGCCCGGACTTGAGGCCGATCGAACTTCTCTGGAGAGACCTCAAAATAGCTGTGCAGAGGAGCTCCCCAGCAAACCTGACAGAGCTTGAGAGAATCTGCAGAGAACAATGGGAGAAACTCCCAAAATACAGGTGTGCCAAGTTTATAGCATCATACCCAAGAAGACTTGAGGCTGTAATTGCTGCCAAATGTGCTACAACAAAGTACTGAGTAAAGGGTCTGAATACTTATGTAAATGTGATATTTTTTTATTTGTAATTAATTTGTAAACATTTCTAAAAACCTGTTTTTGCTTTGTCATGTGTGGTATTGTGTGTAGATTGGTGAGGGAAAAAACGATGTAATCAATTTTAGAATAAGACGGTAATGTAATAACATGTGGAAGAAGTAAAGGGGTCTGAATATTTCCCGAAAGCACTCTAAGTGTAGGGTTAGTTCGTGGTGCATATTTAAAATGTTCCCCTTTAAAAAATTGTATCACAAAATGTAACGTGATTAACCACACATACCGCACCGGAGAAGTATGGTGACGAACGATCTCTATGTTGGTGATGCTTTTGCCGCGTTCAAATTCCAGTCGGAACTTGGAAACTCGGATATTTCCGACTTGCATTTTTCGTTGAACGCGACACGTGTATAAGTACAACCAGTTAGCATGTCGGACATTTCCGAGTTTCCTAGTTCCGACTGGCACGTCAACATAGCATCTGTCTCTGTGCGACGTCAGGGAGTCCATCAAAAATAGGACAACCGGTCTCCGAGCTCCTCCCTCTCTGCTGCCGTATCCGCCCACTCGCTGTACTCCGCCGCGTAGTTGATCTGTCTTTCACTGGAGATCACGAACGCCGGAGTACTCTGAACCAGCAAACAGCCATGGCAGAAAACGCCGGCTTGGATAACCACCGTATCAAGAGCTTCAAAAACAAGGGACGTGATGTCGAGGTAGGAGTGCACTTGGATAGGGTGGTTTAGACAATGATCCGTGTAGGATTTTATTTTAAGACACCGGCTATCTTCCCCGGCCTTGTCTGCCAATCTTTTGATGAAGCCTGGCTAGTTAACTAAGTTAGCTAGCTATTCGCCGCCAGTTTGCTGTTGTGTGCTGAGTTTATCCGGAATATCCTCCGTTTATTCGTCATCATAACGAACGGGCGTGGTTTACGGCCCTTATTCTCCATCAAATAGTTTGAAATGTCAGCCTGTTTCACCGACAACGAAAAGCTCTAGCCTAGGTAACTAACGTTAGCTGATTAACGTTACCTAACTATCGTACCACCGGTTTTGAAAGCAGACTAACAGAGTTGACAGCCCAACTAGCATAATCCAGAGTAGCTAGAGTATATGTCGATAACTAGCTAATCTAGCTGGGTTGGCTATCTATTAGCTAATTAGACCCCCTTGATCACTTGTATTTTTTGCTAGCACCCATATCCAACCATAATTAGACCGATGATTGCGACCCTGCAGTTACGCTTGTTTACATTGACCTACACTGGGGTCGGAACGCAATCAGGGACATAAGGCCTAGCAGGTGTGAGATATGGCTCGGAAAACGTACATCAATGTAGGGGATGGGATATACCACTGTACTCCACGTTTTCCTTGATCGAAAATGATACATGGAGAAGATTGAAATACTGCACATTTTTCCAGAAAACTTCCATTTCCGTCCTCATTGTCATAGCAGTAGCCACAGCAACCATTTTGGAATGGCAGCGTCAGCCAATCCGCTCCTTTGTTGTTCAATGCCATGTGCCATTCCATAATGGCTACTGCCAGCTAGCGTGAGGATGGAATGGCCAGTTTTTTGGGGAAAACAGCAGTATTTCAACCTTTTCGATGTATCAGTTTAGGTAAAATGTACGGTGGTATATCCCATCCCTGCATTGAAGTACATTTTAGATCTTGGGTATGCTCTGCGGTGTCTTAATATAACCTTGATGACCTTCCGATCCCAGTGCAGCGCAGTGTAAACAAGAGGATCAACAGCACAGTCAACTGGTGCAGTACATTAAAATATAATTGTACTCAACATTCTGGCTTCTAAAGCTTGTGAGATTAAATTCTAAAACTTGTGAGATTAAATTTTCCAAACAAATGTATGGCATTAATCTGAGGTATCAGTCTGTCAGGCAAGGTCGGAATCATCCTGCCGTAATGAACTGTGAACTAGCAAGCTAGCCAGCTAAAATTGTAATTTGAACAACGGCCTGTGCAGCAAATATTCTTATGTAGCTAGCTAACTAGGTGATGATGTTGTTAATTGCTGAATCTGTTTACTTGCCGCTTCCACCATCAATAGCTTGTTATCTGTATTGTTCTGTATCTCGTGGCTGAGTAGTCATCGTCACGAAAGCTGTCATTGTTTTCAGCCGATGCTTGTGGTATTATTAAAAACTATGGCATGCTGACCTCATGCATTGCTAGTGGTTAGCCGTGCCATCTTCGACAATATCACACACATTTCTGTCTTTACAGAGTTGTACAAATAGTAATCTTTGGGATACCCCCACTGTATGAATGAATGGGTTTTCTGAGTAATTGTTGAATTAGAGTTGATTGTCTTTGGGAGCCATCTAAAACCATGGAAAGTGGACCCGCCTGTCTCATAGGTTGTTGTTTTGAAGCTGAGAGCCAACGTGACAAACACATGGCTACTATGACAGACATGACCACGTGCGCCACTGGGGCTATTTCGGACATCCTGGTGGTCTGGCTTGGGTTCTTACTGGAGGTACAACCCGATCTATGACCCTCTAAAGGGGCCAGGAGGTAGAAGCCCCTAAGCAGCACTGATCTACGACCTGGGAGTTATGTGTTCCTGCAATGTTTTTTAGGATTAGTAAAGAAATGCATCATCCTCCCCCCCTTCAGAATTTAACTTAAGTGTTTCTGCTAGACTTTACAAATAGGCTACTGAGTATGAATACAGTAGCTATTGCTATATGAATGGTAGTCTGCGTGTTTCTGCTCTGGCCAAAGTGCTGTTGTCTTGGCAAGGCAACAATGTAGCTTAGTTGAATACAGAAACAGTCTGGCACCCACTCTATAGTACGTCAGTATGGTGAGTACTGGGAAAATCAATCATTGGGGTTTGATCTAGGTTGAACTTGCTCATAACCACAGATCTAGGATGAGGTTACCTAATCCTGACCTTAACTACTAGGATGATCTGAAACTGCACCAGCAGAAGGGACTATTTTGACCAATTCTTCTATTCGACAGTCTCTCGATGAACAGCCTTATGGGATATCATGTGAGATGCAGCCCAGCTTATGGTTGAGCCATGAGCATTACTTATCAGATATCTGTTTTTCTCTGTAAATTCTAACGGGTTTGAACTTGCTCAGTCACTGTTCTGTGCCATAATGTTCACCCCAGTACACCATATCCAGGAGTAACACTCACTGTTGGCTCAGGACACTGCTTACCGGTCAAGCTATGTTTAGACTACAGCCTAATATATGTACAGTGCCTTCAGAAACTATTCATACCCCTTGACTTATTCCTCATTTTGTGTTACAGCCTGAATTAAAAAGGGATGAAATATATATTTTTCTCGCCCATCTACACACAATACCCCATGATGACAAAGTGAAAACATTTTTGAAAACATTTAACTAGGCCACTCGGGAACATTCAATGTCATCTTGGTAATCAACTCCAATGTATATTTGGCTTTGTGATTTAGGTTATTGTCCTGCTGCAAAATGAATTTGTCTCCATGTGTCTGTTGGAAAGTGGACTGAACCTGGTTTTCCTCTAGGATTTTGCCTGTGCTTAGCTCTATTCTGGTTCTTTCCATTCTAAACTCCCTAGTCCTTGCCGACGACAAGCCTACCCATAACACGATGCAGCCACCACCATGCTTGAGAATATGAAGCATGGTACTCAGTTACGTGTTGTTGGATTTTCCCCAAACATAACGCTTTGTATTCAATACATAAAGTTAATTTCTTTGCCACATTTTTTTGCAGTTTTACTTTAGTGCCTTATTGCAAACCAGATGCATGCGTTGGAATATTTTTATTCTGTACAGGCTTCCTTTTCCCTGTCATTTATGTTAGTATTGTGGAGTAACTACGGTGCATTTGGAAAGTATTCAGACCCCTAGACCTTTCCCACATTCTGTTACATTACAGCCTTATTCTAAAATTGAATGCATACATGTTCATTAATCTACACCCAATACCCCATAATGACAAAGCAAAAACATATATATTTTTAGAAATTTCTGCAGATGTATTAAAAAGAACAACTGAAATGACATTTTACACATGTATTCAGACTCTTTACTCAGTACTTTGTTGAAACACCTTTGACAGCAATTACAGCCTTGAGTCTTCTTGCGTATGACACTACAAGCTTGACACCTGTATTTGGAGAGTATTTCCCATTCTTCTCTGCTGTTCCTCTCAAGCTCTGTCAGGTTGGATGGAGAGCGTCGCTGCACAGCTATTTTCAGGTCTCCAGAGATGTTAGATTGGGTTCAAGTCCGAGCTCTGGCTGGGCCACTCAAGGACATTCAGAGACTTGTCCCGAAGCCACTCCTACATTGTCTTGGCTGTGTGCTTAGGGTCGTTGTCCTTTTGACGGTGAACCTTCACCCCAGTATGAGGTCCTGAGCGTTCTGGAGCAGGTTTTCTCTTGTCATCTTCCCTTTGATCCTAACTAGTCTCCCAGTCCCTGCCGCTGAAAAACATCCCCACAGCATGATGCTGCCACGACCATGTTTCACCGTTGGGATGGTGCCATGTTTCCTCCAGACGTGACGCTTGGCATTCAAACCAAAGAGTTCAATCTTGGTTTCATCAGACCAGAGAATCTTGTTTCTTATAGCCTGAGAGTCTTTTTTTACTGAGGAGTGGCTTCCGCCTGGCCACTCGACCATAAAGGCCTGATTGGTTGGAGTGCAGAAGAGATGGTTGTCCTTCTGGAAGATTCTCCACATAGGAACTCTGGAGCTCTGTCAGTGACCATTGGGTTTTTGTTCATCTCCCTGACCAAGACCCCTTTCCCCCGATTGCACAGTCTTGGTGGTTCCGAACTTCTTCCATTTAAGAGTGATGGAGTGGACCTTCAATCCTGTCTCGGAGCTCTATGGACAATTCCTTCGACATCATGGCTTGGTTTTTGCACTAACACGCACTGTCAACTGTGGGACCTTATATAGACAATTTACCACCGGTGGACTCCAATAAAGTTATAGAAACATCTCAAAGATGATCAATGGAAACAGGATGCACCTGAGCTCAATTTCAAGTGTCATAGCAAAGGGTCTGAAATAATAAGGTAAATAAGGTATTTCAGTTTAAATGTGCAAACATTTCTAAAAACCTCTTTTCGCTTTGTCATTATGGGGTAATATGTGTAGAGTTGATGAGATTTAGAATAAGGCTGTAACGTAGCAAAATGTGGAAAAAGTAAAGGGGTCTGAAGAATTTCCGAATGCACTGTACAATGTTGTTGATCCGTTCTCAGTTTTCGCTTATCACAGCCATTAAACTCTGCAACTGTTTTAAAGTCACAATTGGCCTCGTGGTGAAATCTGAGTAGTTTCCTTACTCTCCGGCAACTGAGTTAGGAAGGACACCTGTGTCTTTGTAGTGACTGGGTGTTTTGAAACACCATCCAAAGTGTAATTCATAACTTCACCATGCTCAAATGGATATTCAATGTTGCCTGTATTTTTTTCCTCCCCATCTACCGATAGGTGACCTATGCGATAGGTGACCTAGGCATTGGAAAACCTCCCTGGTCTTTGTGGTTGAATCAGTGTTTGAAATTCACTGCTCGGCTGAGGGACCTTAAAATTATCTGTATGTGTGGGGTACAGAGATGAGGTTGTCATACAAAACCAATGTTAAACACTATTATTGCACACAGTGAGTCCATGTGACTTGTTAAGCACGTTTTTACTTCTGTACTTATTTAGGCTTACCATAACCAAGGGGTTGAATACTTGATTCAAGACATTTCAGCTTTTCATTTCAAGTTAATTTGTAAATAAAAATCTAAATTCAGCCATGTGGAAAAGTCCAGGGGTGTGAATACTTTCTGGAGGCCTGTATCTGTTAATCATGGTCTTCAATCTGAATCAGGTGTGTTAGTGCTTGGCTATAACAAAAGCCTGCACAGACCCACACTTGCCCTCTGCTGATCTAGGTGAGACAGGTGCTCTGAGAGAGACCGGTGCTTTGGCTGGGTCAATGTTAGGTTGTTAGAGAAAGGAGAGGGGTATCCCTCTAGTTCTCTGCTTCTCAGCCTCCCCAGACAGGGTCAAGCCCAGACCAAGGCTGGGAGGATGTGACTGGCCCACGTGATGTAAGGGGCTATTTAGGATGGCAATATGAACCGCAGCGCACAGTCACAAGATCTGAGACCAGCTCACAGTCATGAGTGGACTAAGAACACATTACCATTACACAAACACACATTGAATAACCTGAACTATTACGATATCAAGTGGTGTGTGTAACTTATGCTTTTTTAGCCTATTGCTTACATATTTTACCCCTCAATTCCTATGTTCTGACCTATACCTATATTACTTTCTAGTATGTTTTCATGCTGCTTCCAAAAGCAAATTGTGCCATTTAAGAAGTCCAGAGAGGGATGTTATGTTTTTAAAATGTGTTATCAGTGAATTATCGTGTCTGTCTCATATTGCTCCCTGTGTGTTTGTGTTCCAGACTATGAGAAGACATCGAAATGACGTGACAGTCGAGCTGAGGAAGGTGAGAGAAGAAGCCCCATTTTAAATTTTGGTGATGCACAATTTGTAGGCGTACTTCCACGGCTCCCTATATTAATATTGACCTCCCTGCTTACCACACACACACACACACACACACAGATCTATAGACGGGCTGTTCCTTTCTCACCCTGTGTCTTGACACAGACTTGGTATTCGTCTCAATCCATCCAGAATGATTCCTCTATGGGGGCACTAACCCCAATTTGACCCCCTCATTTTCTGACCATGACCCAAACATGATATTTCACCTCTCTGGATTGGCCTCTGATCCCTGTAAACTGCCTTCTCCCCTTTTCCATAACCGTAAACTAAGTAGTTAGGTTTATTTGTTTTGCCCACTGCGGTGATTTGCTGCAGGTAGAAATTGCCTTTGTCATTCAGCTGCTCCCTCTAGGCATGGGCGGTATCCAGATTGTCACACTGACCTTGTGCCGTACCTGTATATTTGGTTATAACTGAACACAAAGGGTGCAATTTTCAACCCCCACTGAGCCTTTTTAATTCGCATGTTAGCAATGCTAACAAGTACATGTAAAATCCCATTGAAAATGCTAACTAGCGCTAAACTATTTTCAGGACAGACATCCCAGCTCATCCCAGTTCTACAAGTAACAAAAAAATGCTACCCAGTTTGCTGGACGCACAAAACAAATACTAGACAGCAGGGCTCTTGATCCAGGAGGGGATTCTCTGCTGATACCAGCAAGCAAAGCTTGATTTTGGAAGAAGCTAACCACTTAGCTAGATAGCTAACAAGCTACTAAATTAGCACACCAAATGCAAAACTGTAGTGCATTTAGCACATTTTATACAGTTATTAGATATCTAACAGGGCTAACTGGGCTAGTTGTGAATTCCACACTGTAACTAGATCACCTGGCTCGTGCTGCACAACAGCGAGTGAGTCACAAGGCTCCGGTCTCTCATTGTTGTGTGCTTGTAAACAAACACCACGTGAACGGGTACTACCGTTGAGCTTCATAATGAAAAATTATGTGACCGGTGAAATGAAGAAGGCAATCTTCTTTATCTCCGAACATATTGCACAAGTTGACTGCAGGTATTTACTTAAAAAGTAGCTACAAATATTCAAGTGTGTAAAAACAAAAAATCCAAGAAATAGTTTCAATGGTATTGGAAAAACCATCCCGTGGCTATTTCCAAATATACGATGTACCGTCCCTCCACATGCCCACTACCCTTCACCTTGATCTGCATACCTATGTAATGTCACTGTACTATCCAGACTTGGTGATCATTAACAGACTACATCATCAGGATGCTGAAACCTAGATTAGATGGCAGTCCATGGAGATTAGCAGAGATTTACAATATCCAGATGTAATCTATCCTGAGGTGCTCGCTGTGCTTGCCTGTTTGATGTGGATGCCTAAATCGGAACCGTGTAATGGCTACAATACACCCAATTAGTATGGTTGTCATGCATTTACTTACACCTTTGTAATAGGGATGCACAATGAATCAAATTTGAATCGAAATTGCAATATTGACATGTGCAACATTCAAATATAATAAGGGTCCCCTGGGAAACTTTGACCAACACTTTGGGTCCTACCCTGTCACAACTTCTACTCTACCTGTCTTTGTCATTAGTTGTCATGCCACACAATGCCAACCATAGAATCGGAATACCAATTTTATTTTTATGATTCCAACAGTTCACCCAAGTGTTTTGATCAAAATCGCAGTCACAATATTTTCTTTAAAAAAAGACTGTTAAATGATGTGCCCATATCGTGCAGCCCTGTGTTGTAAAGAGCAAGAGACTGAAGGGTTTCTCTTCTCCTCTCCGGTGATCGGCAGGTATCCCTGTCACTCATACATCCAACAATTCGCTGCTCTCATGTTGACTTGGTGATCTCTCTGACACGAGTCCCCTGGTCATGGCTTTGAATCTTACTTTCCCCTCCCCTAACTCTTTCTTCCTCCGTAAAACCCCCTAAGGGCTTTGACACACTCCTCACTCTCCTTCCTCTTCACATGTTTTTTTTCTTTCTCTGAGGTTAAAACAATCGCCTGTAGTCGTTGCTAAGTTACCATTGAGGAAAAGAGGGAGACATGGCTAGAAACTAGTTTAGGGCCTAATTCAGTGAGAGAGCGAAAAAGAAAGAGCCGAGTTAGTGTGCTGCTGTAGTCTGGCTGCACATTCCATTATGCCAGAGCAGAGAGCAGCACCGGGATGGTTCGTCACCAGCAGTGACGCACGGCCCAGCACTGCAGCACACACTGGAATGTAGGCCAAGGGATTCTCCTCCCTCCCTCCCTACCACTGACTCACATGCCGACCGGCTGTGTCTGTCTTTTTCACGCTCTATTCAACACCAATATGGGTGTGTCTCACTGTGCCTGCTCCTCAACTTTCTAGGAGTGTATGCCTTTGTTTTTTGTGTGTTTTAATTGGGGTGTTTTGATTAGTGTGTCTCTCTGTAAAGTTTAGTAACTATAGGGGACATCCCCCATAACAACACCGGGTTTGTGCTTAGTCTCTCCGTACAGGGGACAAAGGTTCCAGAGATGACCCCAACATACACCAGTACACACACATTCTAGGGATGCGAGGGCCAGCTGTTTTTCGACCTATATCTATCTCACAGTCACAAGAAGTTTGCTGTAGGAGTTTGCACTGCTACTCTGTCGCGTATTTGAATATTCATCAGTGTTTTGTTCTCTTGTCCCTCCCCTCTCTTCTGTCAGAACAAACGAGACGAGCATCTCCTGAAGAAGAGGAATGTCCCACAGGAGGACAGTCTGGAGGACTCCGACTTCGACTCCGACTTCAAAGGGGTATGTGGGATGTCTGTGTGTTCCACTTTAGCGACCCATTTGCCATTGCAGTAGGATGAGAGACTTGTTCCAGATAGAGAATCTAGGCAGTAGATTTCTGTCTGTTTGGACAGGGCAGGTGTTGCCATTCCTCCCGAAGAGCTACTGGCATTGGACATTGTCAGCTCTATACAATATATTTCTATGTATGATGTTGTAATCTAGACATGCGTCCTTAAGCCCCCCTGGTCTCTCCAATGCCCCCATGGCTTCTCTAGGGTTTGTATAATGTATCGTGCTCAAAGCCTTGTCAACCTGCTGACTGAAGCCCTGTCATTGAGCTAATGAGATGAGGAATAGGACCTGACCTGACCTAGCTGCTACCAGGTGATGTATGGTTATGATGGAGTAGCATGGCATTCTCAGCCTGTGAGCTCATTCAGCCTCAACCAGCCAGCCAACACAGCACTGTGAAAACACTGGCGTGTGGAGCGAGACCGAGAGGGACAGACTGTGTGTGTATCAATGACATGTTGACCGATCAGTGTGAATTAGCCAGATGTTAGTGAATTGTATCCCCTTCCCCCATGTTGTTGATGTTGTTGATCTGTAACTTGGTACTGATTGTGTTCCATCCCTTCCCACTCTTTGCAGCAAAACATCACACTAGAGGCCATCTTACAGGTAAGGATCAACTTTATGTACAAAGAAGTGATAAACTTCTATCCCTTCGGTGCTGTTTGTTCTCCCTCCCATTCTCTCCCTGTCTCCCTCGTCCTGTGAGAGTGTGGTGCTGTAACTTGTTCTCTGTCTTTCTGAAGAACGCCACCAGTGATAATGCTGTGGTCCAGCTTAGTGCCGTACAGGCTGCCAGGTAAGTGTGTGTGAGACCTCTTCTCAGTTTTGAACCTCTCGTCCTGTTTTGTATTCCATGATTGAAACATGACTTTTTCCTGTTTTTGTGTCTGTCAGAAAACTCCTCTCCAGTGACAGAAACCCTCCCATTGATGACTTGATAAAGTCTGGCATCCTGCCCATCTTAGTCAAATGTCTGGAGAGAGACGACAAGTGAGTCTGCTGATGCGTTAACCCAATGTCCTCCCCTGGATGGTCTCTACTAATGCACTGTTTGTAAATTTTTTTACTGGAATTACTGACGACTGGCTAGGATACATGATGTAGAGGGGCTACTAGTGTGTGTGTGTGTGTGTGCGAGGCACAGGGTGGTCTGTTGGCCCTGCCGTCCGGTGCCAATCCAAATAAAAGAGCATTCCTGTCCTCTGGATTTCCCCCATTCCCAGGACCTCGTTGTGTTCAGGGCCAAACACAAACACACACAGGACCTTGTGGTCATGAAGGGGACAGATGTGCGCACACACCCAGGAGTCAGTACAGGAGGGCGCAGGGGTTGGAGGGTTACTATAGCCATGAGCTGCGGATGCACAGCTGTCATGGCGACTGCTGCAGTCTGTCAGACAGACACTGAAATTCCTGGAGCACAGAGGGCACTGCAACCAAACACACCATTGTTTACACACACATTGTGTGTGTTTGTGTGGACTGAAGAGGAGGAAGAAGCAAGGGCAGGGTTAGGAGAAAGATGCGTTCATGTTAATGGAAGCCCTAGAATGATCTTTCTCACTCTCCCCCCTCCTTTCTCTCCTCCAGTCCGTCTCTTCAGTTTGAGGCAGCCTGGGCCCTGACCAACATAGCGTCTGGCACGTCACAACAGACCCAGGCTGTGGTCAAGTCCAGTAAGTTCACCCTGCGGTCATTCTGCTCCGCTGTTATTCTGACTGTCTGGGCTTCGCTAATGTTTATCTTTGTGTGTGTTAAATTGTCAATTCCTAACGGTGTTTGTACTCATGTACAGATGCTGTTCCCCTGTTCCTGCGTCTGCTCCACTCTCCCCATCACAATGTGTGTGAACAGGCCGTGTGGGCGCTAGGCAACATCATAGGTGAGTATGGCTGATACAGTTAACACATCATTAAAGTTATGTTTGTGTGTTTCTTTTGTAATGACTAACCATGTGACCGGACCAGGAAAAACTGGTGCCCCAATGATGGCCTTTGACCTGTGATGCTCCTCCTCCAGGCGACGGGCCACAGTGCAGGGATTACGTCATCTCCCTGGGCGTGGTCAAGCCCCTGCTGGCCTTCATTAACCCCTCCATCCCCATCACCTTCCTCCGTAACGTCACCTGGGTCATTGTCAACCTCTGCCGCAACAAGGACCCACCGCCCCCCATGGAGACAGTACAGGAGGTATGTGTGTGTTCTGATCAAAATGCAAATAGTCTGGGTGGCCATTTGTTCAATTGTTCAGCGGTCTTATCGCTTGGGGGTAGAAGCTGTTAAGGAGCCTTTTGGTCCCAGACTTGGCTCTCTGGCACCGCTTGCCGCCTGGTTTGGCACCCTCTGTAGCGCCTTACGGTCAGGTGCCAAGAGGTTGCCAAACCAGGCGGTGATGCTACCGGTCAGGATGCTCTCAATGGTGCAGCTGTACCATTTTTTTGAGGTTCTGGGGACCCATGCCAAATCTCTTCAGTCTCCTTAGGGGGAAAGGGCATTGTCGTGCTCTCTTCACGACTGTCTTTGTGTGTTTGGACAATAATAGTTTGTTGGTGATGTGGACACCAAGGAACTTGAAACTTTCCGCCCGCTCGACTACAGACTCGTCGATGTGAATGGGGGCGTGTTCGGCACTCCTTTTCCTGTAGTCCACGATCAGCTCCTTTGTCTTGACTACATTGGGGGAGAGGTTGTTGTCCTGGCACCACACTGCCAGATCTCTGACCTCCTCCCTATAGGCTGTCTTATTGTTGTCGGTGATGAGGCCTACCGGTTGTGTTGTCAGCAGACTTAATGATGGTGTTTGAGTCGTTCTTGGCCATGCTGTCGTGGGTGACCCAGGGAGTACAGGAAGGGAATAAGCACGCACCCCTGAGGGGCCCCTGTGTTGAGGATCAGTGTGGCGGATGTGTTGTTGCCTACCCTTATTACCTGGGGGCGGCACGTCAGGAAGTCCAGGATCCAGTTGCAGAGGGAGGTGTTTCGTCCCAGGGTCCTTAGCTTAGTGATGAGCTTGGAGGGCACTATGGTGTTGAATGTTGAGCTGTAGTCAATGAACAGCATTCTCACACAGCTAGTGCTCTCATGTACGCTTCAGTGTTGCTTACGTCGACGCAAGCATAAAAGGCATTTAGCCTGTCTGGTACTCTCGTGTCACTGGGCAGCTCGCAGCTGGGTTTCCATTTGTTGTCCGTAATAGTTTGCAAGCCCTGCCACTTCCGACGAGCGTCAGAGCCGGTGTAGTAGGATTCAATCTTTGTCCTGTATTGATGCTTTGCCTGTTTGCTGGCTCGTCTGAGGGCCGGATTTCTTATATAAGCGTCTGGCTCCTTGAAAGCGGCAGCTCAGGCTCGGTGCGGATGTTGCCTGTAATCCATGGCTTATGTATGTACAGTCACTTATTGACGAGAACGATGACTGAGGTGGTGTACTCAATGCCATTGGATGAGTCCCAGAACATATTCCAGTATGTGCTAGCAAAACAGTCCTGTAGTCCACGTCATCTGACCACGTCCGTATTGAGTGAGTCACTGGTACTTCCTGCTTTAGTTTTTGCTTGTAAGCAGGAATCAGGAGGATATAATTATGGTCAGATTTGCCAAATGGAGGGTGAGGGAAAGCTTTGCATGCGTCTCTGTGTGGAGTAAAGGTGGTCTAGGTTTTTTTCCCCCTCTGGTTGCACATGTAACATGCTGGTAGAAATGAAGTAAAATCTATTTTATGTTTTCCTGTGTTAAAGTCCCCGGCAACTAGGAGCACCGCTGCTGGATGAGAATATTCTTGTTTTCTTATGGCCTTATACAGCTCGTTGAGAGGGGTCTTAGTGCCAGCATCGGTTTGTGGTGGTAAATGACGGCTCCGAAAAAGAAAAAGAAAAACCCAGCCAGCTCTATATTATCCATGTCGTCGTTCAGCCACGACTCAGTCAAACAACATAAGATATTGGTAGGATAGTCTCGAACGGAGCTCATCCAGTTTATTCTCCAGTGATTGCACGTTGGCCAAAAGAACAGATAGTAGAGGCGGGTTACCCACACGCCAACAAATTTTCACAAGGCACCCGGATCTGCGCCCCCTGTATTACCTATTTTTCTTCTTGCGAATGAAGGGGATTTGGGCCTGGTCCGGGAGAAACACTATATCCTTCATGTCAGACTCATTAAAGAAAAAAATCTTTGTCCAGTTCGAGGTGAGTAATTGCTGTTCTGATATCCAGAAGCTTGTTTCAGTCGTAAGAGACGGTAGCAGCAACATTATGTACAAAATAAGTTACAAACGACGTGAAAAAACACACAAAATAGCATAATTGGTTAGGAGCCTGTAAAAACGCCAGTCATCTCCTCCAGTGCCATTAGGTATTCCAATTTATGAGTAGAGTTATAGTGGTGCTCTCTCCAGCTAGTCAGACAAATCACGTATAACTAGGGGGAATGTTTTACTGCATGACTTTACATGGCCACATTTCCAGTCTGCTTTTGACACTCCTCTCTCCACTTGTTTTTTGTCTCTTTCCCAGCTGCTCCCAGCGCTGTGTGTTCTTATATACCACACAGATATAAATGTAAGTATGAGAGCATACAGTCCCTTCAAAGTATTCACACCCTCTGATCTATTCCACATTGTGTTGATACAGCCTGAATTCAAAATGGATTAAATACTTATTTTTTTTTAAATGTTTAAATCTCACCCATCTACACACAATAACCCATAATGACAAAGTGAAAAAAGACATATTTTCACATTTATTGAAAATGAAATGCAGGAACATATCTAATTAATTAACATAGGTATTCAAACCCCTGAGTCAATACTTTGTAGAAGCACCTTTGGCAGCCAATACAGGTGTGTGTCATTCTGGGTATGTCTCTAAGAGCTTTCCACACCTGGATTGTGCAACTTTTGCCCATTATTTTTATTTTATAAAAAAATATATATATATATATTTTCAGAATTCTTCAAGCCCTGTCAAATTGATTGTTGATCATTGCTAGATAACCATTTTCAGTTCTTGACATACAGTTTTGACCTAAATCTACTTAAAAATCTAACTCGGCCACTCACTACAATGTTGTTGATCCATCCTCAGTTTTCTCCTGTAACTGTTTTAAAGTCACCATTGGCCTCATGGTGTAATCCCTGAGCGATTTTCCTTCCTCTCCGGCAACTGAGTTAGGACGCCTGTATCTTTTGTAGTGACTGGGTGTATTAATAACTTCATAATGCTCAACGGGATATTCAATGTCTGCTTTAATTTTTTACCCATCTACCAAGGCATTGGAAAACCTCTCTGGTCTTTGTGGTTGAATATGTTTGAAATTCCCTGCACTACTAAGGGACCTTAAAGATAATTGTATGCGTTGGGTACGGAGATGAGGTAGTCACATTAAACACTATTATTGCACACGGAGCGAGTCCATGCAACTTACGTGACTTGTTAAGCAAGTTTTTACTCCTGAACTTATTTAGGCTTGCATAACAAATGGGTTGAATACTTATTGACTGAAGACATTTCAGCTTTTAATTTTTTATGAATTTGTAAATGTTTTGAATAAGTTAATTGCACTTTGACATTATGGGGTATTGTCGTGTGTAGGCCAGTGACAAATGTTAATTTAATACATTTTACATTTTGGCTGTAACAACAAAATGTGGAAAAAGTCCAGGGGTGTGAATACTTTCTGAAAGCACTGCACGTCTATTACAACTAAATGAACGGTTTGCCATAAGTTTGACATCATGTTAAGCCCTACCATACTCAGCTGCTTTTGTGAACAACACTTATTGGACTCCTTGGTTTACACGGTGTGTTTGTAGATCCTTGTGGACACGGTGTGGGCTCTGTCCTACCTGACAGACGGTGGGAACGAGCAGATTCAGATGGTGATAGACTCTGGCGTGGTCCCCTTCCTTGTCCCCCTGCTCAGCCACCAGGAGGTCAAAGTTCAGGTAAGGAGTCAACTGATAACATTGTGATTTTAGAAGACTGTAACAAACTTTGGTGTGGTGTACTTATAAAATGCATAATTTCCTACCTCCTTCCTATCTGTAAGAAGAAAGAAACACTGATTTACTAAGATTGGATTGATTAAAGCAACAAATCTTGGATCTACCGATCACTATGGGTAGGAGTTTTTGCAGAAAAATGCTGCCATATGTTCAGGAAAAGCTCAGTGATTTTATTTCAAGGGAAGGAGGAAATTATGCATTTTCTGAAACGCTGACATTGTGGGTGTTGACTTGCTGTGATGTCACTTCCTGCAGACGGCTGCTCTGAGGGCGGTGGGGAATATTGTGACTGGGACAGACGAGCAGACACAGGTGGTGCTCAACTGTGACGTCCTCTCCCACTTCCCCAACCTGCTCACACACCCCAAAGAAAAGATCAACAAGGTAGAACACGCACACTCTCCTGGGAGAGGGAACGGGAAAGTCCAGGGAAACGGGGAGGAGGGAAGGCGCTTAGGTCAAGGCTTTTCTACGATTGTCCTGCCATTAAGAAGTTGTTTGGTTTGACTGCGTGTGGCTAGACTGTTAACAGAAAGTGTTCTGGCATAACCGCATGTGATTGGTTCGTTTACAGGAAGCAGTGTGGTTCTTGTCCAATATCACGGCTGGGAACCAGCAGCAGGTTCAGGCAGTGATCGACGCAGGACTCGTCCCCTTGATCATCCACCAACTGGCCAAGGTGAGAGCTGTGGTGTGTGCGTTTGTCTGTGCGAGAGATGATATTTATGTCATTGCTGTGTTGTGCTGAGTTGTTCTGTAGTGCTGACAGCCTGTGTGTCTGCAGGGGGACTTTGGCACTCAGAAGGAGGCAGCATGGGCCATCAGCAACCTCACCATCAGCGGCAGGAAAGACCAGGAAAGTAACACACACACACACACACACACACACACACACACACACTGCAACCTCCATATCAGCCAGACTATTGACTTGGACAGAGGTACAAGAGGCAGGTACGGTGCTAGCACTGTCAGGCTAGGGCCTCTGTAGCTGGAGCATTCATACCAGTGAGTTTATGAACTAGCAGGCTGTCACCCAGTGACTGAACCTGATACAATCACACGTGTCAGGAGCTATTTGTCAGAAATTCTTACTGCTGTATTCAGTTCTGTATTTTCTGATATGTTGATGTGTAGGTGGAGTACCTGGTGCAGCAGAATGTGATCCCTCCGTTCTGCAGCCTGCTGTCAGTGAAGGACTCCCAAGTGGTTCAGGTGGTCCTAGACGGCCTCAAGAACGTCCTTATCATGGCCGGGGACGAGGCCAGCACCATTGCTGAGATCATAGAGGAGTCTGGAGGTGTGTGTGTGTATATTGTCATCATGGCTGAAGGTGTGTGAGGGGAAAGTTTCTGTTGTCTGACTGCACCTCCACTGCTCTGCTCTAAGGTCTGGAGAAGATAGAAAATCTGCAGCAACATGAGAATGAGGACATCTACAAATTAGCCTTCGAGATCATCGACCAGTACTTCTCAGGCGACGATGTGAGTTATAAAACAGACACACACACACACACACACACACACTCACTCCTCTTACCTTTCTTCTTTCTCCCTCAGATTGATGAGGATCCCAGTTTAATTCCTGAAGCCACCCAAGGGGGGACCTTCAACTTTGACCCCGCCTCCAACCTGCAGACGAAGGAGTTCAAGTTCTAGGAGCCGGTTCATCAAGCAGCACGGGTACTGTCAAACCCCCCTCAGACATTCATCCACCTATCTCTCCACCAAACTGGCAACTTGCTACAGAAGGATTGTACACACCTGCTATTACTTCAACATGGTCACCCATCTTGCAATTGAAGGATTCACCCCACCGCCACCACCGCTAAAATACTCCACCTCTGTACTGAAGGATCCCTAACAACTACCACTATTCATCACAACCTGGTAACCCAGACGGGTCCAGGTAATTCATCCAGCACCAATACAATCTGATCTCAGGCAGTCGTAGCCGATGCTTTGAAATGTCATGTGAAAATCATATGGACGGAAGAAAAAGCCTTTTGGGGCAATATTTTTGAATTGCCAAATATCACGCTCTACACGTACACACGCACAAAAACACAGTTGAAGACACTTGGGAAGAATTTGTGCAGACTTGTTTTAGAAGCCAATATATCACAGATGGGGAAAGGATACTGATGTTTGTTTGCGGGTTTGTTTTGTGCTTCACCTCTGGATTGTCCTTGGATTCTCATTCTCCCTCAGTCATGGTCACGCACGTCGTCAGTCACACACACACACACACACACACACACAGTCACTCTCACAGACACACACACACACACACACACACACACACACACACACACACACACACACAACAGTTACTCTCACAGACACACACACACTCTCACAGACACACACACACACACACTCTCTCACAGACACACACAGTCACACACACAGTCACTCTCACAGACACACACAGTCACACACAGTCACTCTCACAGACACACATTCTCACAGACACACACACAGTCACACACACAGTCACTCTCACACACACACACACACACAGTCACTCTCACAGAGACACACACACACACAGGTAATCTCACAGACACTCTCACACAGTCACTCTCACAGACACACACACTCACACAGTCACTCTCACAGACACACACACACACAGTCACTCTCACAGACACACACACACAGTCACTCTCACAGACACACACAGTCACTCTCACAGACACACACAGTCACTCTCACAGACACACACAGTCACTCTCACAGACACACACAGTCACTCTCACAGACACACACAGTCACTCTCACAGACACACACAGTCACACGCACACACACACACAGTCACACACAGTCACTCTCACACACACACACAGTCACTCACACACACACACAGTCACTCTCACACACACACACACAGTCACACACACAGTCACTCTCACAGACACACACACACAGTCACTCTCACAGACACACACACACAGTCACTCTCACAGACACACACACACACACACAGTCACTCTCACAGACACACACACACACACAGTCACTCTCACAGACACACACACACACACAGTCACTCTCACAGACACACACACACACACACACACAGTCACACACACAGTCACTCTCACACACACACACACACAGTCACACACACACACACACACAGTCACTCTCACACACAGTCACTCTCACAGACACTCTCACACACAGTCACTCTCACAGACACACACACACACACACACAGTCACTCTCAGACACACACACACACACACACACACAGTCACTCTCACAGACACACACACACACACACACAGTCACTCTCACAGACACACACAGTCACTCTCACAGACAGACAGACACACACACACACACACACACAGAGTCACACACACACACACAGTCACACACACACACACACACACACAGTCACTCTCACAGACACACAGTCACACACACACACACACACACAGTCACTCTCACAGACACACAGTCACACACACACACACACACACAGTCACTCTCACACACACACAGTCACACACACACACAGTCACTCACACACACACAGTCACTCTCACACACACACAGTCACTCTCACAGGCACACACACACACACAGTTGTTCTCAGACACACACACACACATTCACTCTCACAGACACACACACAGTCACTCTCACAAACACACACACAGTCACTCTCACACAGACACACACACACAGTCACTCTCACAGACACACACACACACACACACACAGTCACTCTCACAGACACACACACACAGTCACTCTCACAGACACACACACACAGTCACTCTCACAGACACACACACACAGTCACTCTCACAGACACACACACACAGTCACTCTCACAGACACACACACAGTCACTCTCACAGACACACACACACAGTCACTCTCACAGACACAAACACACACACACAGTCACTCTCTCAGACACACACACACAGTCACTCTCACAGACACACACACACACAGTCACTCTCAGACACACACACACACACACAGTCACTCTCACAGACACACACACACTCACTCTCACAGACACACACACACACACACAGTCACTCTCACATACACACACACACAGAGTCACTCTCACACAGTCACTCTCACATACACACACACACACACACACACACACACAGTCACTCTCACACAGTCACTCTCACATACACACACACACACACACACACACAGTCACTCTCACATACACACACACACAGAGTCACTCTCACACAGTCACTCTCACATACACACACACACACACAGTCACTCTCACACAGTCACTCTCACATACACACACACACACACACACACACACAGTCACTCTCACACAGTCACTCTCACAGACACACACAGTCACTCTCACACACACACACAGTCACTCACACACACACACAGTCACACACACAGTCACACACACAGTCACTCTCACACACACACACAGTCACTCTCACACACACACACAGTCACTCTCACACACACACACACACACACACAGTCACACACACAGTCACTCTCACAGACACACACACACACACACAGGTAATCTCACAGACACTCTCACACAGTCACTCTCACAGACACACACAGTCACACGCACACACACTCTCACACAGTCACACACAGTCACTCTCACACACACACACACAGTCACTCACACACACACACAGTCACTCTCACACACACACAGTCACACACACAGTCACTCTCACACACACACACAGTCACTCTCACACACACACACACACACAGTCACACACACAGTCACTCTCACAGACACACACACACACACACACACAGGTAATCTCACAGACACTCTCACACACAGTCACTCTCACAGACACACACACACAGTCACTCTCACAGACACACACACACACAGTCACTCTCACAGACACACACACACACACAGTCACTCTCACAGACACACACACACACACAGTCACTCTCACAGACACACACACACACACACACACACACACAGTCACACACACACACACACACAGTCACACACACACACACACACACACACACACAGTCACACACACACACACACACACAGTCACTCTCACACACACACACACAGTCACACACAGTCACTCTCACAGACACTCTCACACACAGTCACTCTCACAGACACACACACACAGTCACTCTCACAGACACACACACACACACAGTCACTCTCACAGACACACACAGTCACTCTCACAGACAGACAGTCACACACACACACACACACACACACAGTCACTCTCACAGACACACACTCACACACACACAGTCACTCACACACACACAGTCACTCACACACACAGTCACTCTCACACACACACAGTCACTCTCACAGACACACACACACACACACGCACAGTTGTTCTCAGACACACACACACACATTCACTCTCACAGACACACACACACACACACACAGTCACTCTCACAGACACACACACAGTCACTCTCACACAGTCACTCTCACAGACACACACACACACACAGTCACTCTCACAGACACACACACAGTCACTCTCACAGACACACACACACACAGTCACTCTCACAGACACACACACAGTCACTCTCACAGACACACACACACACACAGTCACTCTCACAGACACACACACACACACAGTCACTCTCAGACACACACACACACACAGTCACTCTCACAGACACACACACACACTCACTCTCACAGACACACACACACACACACAGTCACTCACTCTAACAGACACACACACACACACACACAGTCACTCACTCTCACATACACACACAAACACACACACAGTCACTCTCACACAGTCACTCTCACAGACAGACACACACACACACACAGTCACTCTCACAGACACACACACAGTCACTCTCACAGACACACACAGTCACACACACAGTCACTCTCTCACACACACACACACAGTCACTCTCACACACACAGTCACTCTCACACACACACAGTCACTCTCTCACAGACACACACACAGTCACTCTCTCACACACACACACAGTCACACACACACACAGTCACTCTCACACACAGTCACTCTCATAGACACACACACACACACAGCCACTCTCTCAGACACAGTCACTCTCACACACACACAGTCACTCTCACAGACACACACAGTCACTCTCACAGACACACACACACACACACACACACACACACACACACACACACACACACACACACACACAGTCACTCTCACAGACACACACACACACACACACACACAGTCACTCTCTCACACACACACAGTCACTCACAGACACACACACACACACAGTCACTCTCACAGACACACACACAGTCACTCTCACAGACACACACACACACACAGTCACTCTCACACACACACAGTCACTCTCACACACACACAGTCACTCTCACACACACACAGTCACTCTCACACACACACACACACAGTCACACAGTCACACACACACACACACACACAGTCACTCTCACACACACACAGTCACTCTCTCACTCACACACACACAGAGGTACTCTCACAGACACACACTCACAGACAGTCACTCACAGACACACACACAGACAGTCACTCACAGACACACAGACACACACAGACAGACGCGCGCACACACACACACAGTCACTCTCTCACACACACACAGTCACTCACAGACACACACACACACACACAGTCACTCTCACAGACACACACACACACACACACAGTCACTCTCACAGACACACACACACACACAGTCACTCTCACACACACACAGTCACTCTCACACACACACAGTCACTCTCACACACACACAGTCACTCTCACACACACACACACACAGTCACACACACACACACACACACACACACACACAGTCACTCTCTCACTCACACACACACACACACAGAGGTACTCTCGCAGACACACACTCAGACAGTCACTCACAGACACACACACAGACAGTCACACACAGACACACACAGACAGACGCACACACACACACACACACACACAGTGTCACTCTCACACACACACACAGTCACTCTCTCACTCACACACACACACAGAGGTACTCTCACAGACACACACTCAGACAGTCACTCACAGACAGTCACTCAGACACACAGACAGTCACTCAGACACACAGACAGTCACTCAGACACACACAGTCACTCAGACACACAGACAGTCACTCAGACACACAGACAGTCACTCAGACACACAGACAGTCACGCGCACGCACACACAGACAGTCACGCGCACGCACACACAGACAGTCACGCGCACGCACACACAGACAGTCACGCGCACGCACACACAGACAGTCACGCGCACGCACACACAGACAGTCACGCGCACGCACACACAGACAGTCACGCGCACGCACACACAGACAGTCACGCGCACGCACACACAGACAGTCACACGCACGCACACACACAGACAGTCGCACGCACGCACACACACAGACAGTCACACACACACACAGACAGTCACACACACACACACACAGTCACACACGCACAGACAGTCACACACACACACAGACAGTCACACACACACACACACACGCTCCCACAATCGCTGTCAGTCACGCGCGCACACACACACACAGACAGTCACGCGCGCACACACACAGACAGTCACGCGCACACACACAGACAGTCACGCGCGCGCACACACACAGACAGTCACGCGCGCACACACACAGACACAGTCACAGACAGACAGTCACACACACAGTCGCACACACGCTCCCACGTCCCACACACTCAGTCAGTCACACAGCCAGACACACACACACAGCCAGGCGCGCGCACACACACACACACACACAGCCAGGCATGCGCGCGCAGACACAGTCACAGACACAGGACAGTCAGACACCCCCCCCCCTCCACTGTCACACTCTGTCTCTCTGTAGTGATGGCCGAGCACCCCAGTTCCCCTCAATTGAAGACGTTAACCCTAGAGCTAAGCAAAGAATAGCCACGGACCCCACCCCCCTTCCCAAAGACTTAGGACAGGATAGGGCGGGCTTTAGGCAGGAAGAGGATTCTGTGACTGACTGAAACATTTGATTACTTTTTCCTTTTTTTCCCCTTTTCACTTCTCTTGAGTGGAGTTATTGATTTGTATGTATCTATAAACAAAAAGGAAATTTGTACAAAATATACTTATACTGCAAAACTCGTACATAAAGAAGTATACAATTGTTTTGCAATTTTGCTCTAATTCAGGGGAGAGCAAAATAAAAAAGCATCCTGAAGTTGGAGGAAAATACCTCTGGGTATTGGGATGGAATATCTCTACTGTAGCCCTGTTCCCCAGAGGACATTAAATCCTGCTGCACAAGTGATGTCACGTCCTGTGGAAGGGCGGGTAGTGATGTCTCTGTTGGGATATCCAACAAAATAGTTGACAGGTGAATATCACCTGAATTCTTCAACACCAGAACAGTCAAACTCAAACAAACCTATATTTGGAAATGCTCAGTGCTATCTGGGATCCTTGGGACGTGCCTACCCTTAACCCTAATCTTAAACATAACCCTTACCCATTTTAAATGTCTACTTCAATGGGGGGTATTGACATCCCAAGGATTCCGGCTTGCACAGACCATTTGCCAATCTGGGATTTTTTGGGGGTTTCTCTTTTTAAATTCTCCCTTTCTTTAAAAAATGTACTTTATGTTGACATTGAAAAATATCTACTTGGCTTGTTCTGGTCCAGGCTGTGGAGCTTCCAGATCTGCCATTTTTACTTTTATAATTTTGTTTTATGCACACGTCTGAGAGGTCGTTTTTTTCTCTCTTCCTGCGGAAAGAGACAGATACTGAAGACGGGACTGAGGATAGAACACGACCTCTGACCTTTGCAGAACTTGACTTTTTTTGTGGTTTTTATTTTATTTTGTCACAACAACCTGAATAATTGTACAAAATGCAATGTGTATCTCTTAAACAAGTCTCTTGAGAATATACAAATATATATTTCCATAATGCCTGTACAAAGCTGCTGCAGCTGACAAGTCATTGTTGGAACTGGACTCACTCTGCAGAACGATAACCTACATACTATCAAAGATGGACGGATGGGGTGTTCAGTTTTTATTTGTTTTGTCTTTATTTTTAAACATTCATATGTATTATGATGACATGCTGATGAACCTGCTTGTCTATCTGCAGGGACTGACTGTCATTTTACCATCCCAGAGCCGTCCCAGTTGGTCTCCAGGACCTAGGTCTCTGGTCTGGACTTGTTTTCCTCTGTTTATGACCTGTTCAAACAGTGCACAGCAAAAGCAGGGAAGTTGTTATTTTCAATGGAAGCCTGGCAGCAGTAGCAATGAGGTATTTCTAGGTGAAGTCTCACCCACGAAAAGTAGGTCCGGTCATCTGGTCACTACTGTAGATGGTCAAATAAGTTGCTACGCTGCCACCACAAGGCATAATACTCTTTTGCAGCTGTGTGTTTGAATGGGCCATTAGGCTGCTAACTACTGATAGACAGTGGGTGGGGGGAGGCGGGAGTGGGTTTGGATTAGGGGATGAGGTGGGAAAGGGTCTAGTTTATTGCTAATGAGCAAAACCGTAGGGGGGGGGGGGGGGGGGGTGTACAGTCATGAACTATCCGCCTAGACGGACCGAGCCACTTTAAAGAATTACAATTTCTTTGTCTTGTATCAGAAAACGATACAAGCTTATGTTACTTGCAAGATTTTTACTTGCCGGAGAAAAGTTGTTTTAAATAAGAGAATAGAGAGAAATAGCAACAGACTGCGTTTTGGCCTCCAATGTTTATATCTTTTTTATAAATTTTGATTGAATTCTTCTCTTTAAGGTGGCTCACTGATACTTTCAACTCTTGTGCATATTAAAAAATTGAGAATGAGTTGAAATTCATTGACATTGTGCCTTTTTGTTTTTCATTTCTACGAAACAAACAAGTTTTTTCTCAGATGTATTATGAAAAAAAAAATGCTAGAAGCTGTTGGCGCATCTGAAATAGGTGTGTATGTGATGTCTCCCTAATTACTGGAGTCTGCCATGGGATTAGTCAATGCTGCTCTCTGCTGTAGTGATGGTTCTACTCCTATTTTATTGGCTGAGCCATAGAGATCCTATTAATATTCTAATTCCTAATTCTATGGGCTGAGCATTGTAACCCATTATGACATATCCACCCATACCTACATTCACCACAAACAAACCCATCAATGCCACATTCTGCTAACCAATAATGGGATTATGATATCACTTCCTCCCATCTCGCCCTCAGGACATGGTCTCTGTATTACTGATCCTAACCAAAATAAACTTCCTGTTAGCCGTTGGATCCTCACAGCTGCAAGTGTTCTGATTTGTACACTAAAATCAAGGCATGTGTTTGTCTGGGGAAAAAAGGGGAGAGCGACTGCGTCGTATTAAGAGACAAAGTGACTGTGTATGCTCGCATGTATGTGATTGAGTTGCTGTCCATGGTACCTAGAGAAATATATAATCAATAATCATAAGCTTTACTGAAAGTACGACTAAAGGTTTTTATTTTAAAGTCATTGTATGTCACCAGTCCCTTCAGACTGGCAGTGTCAATACGTAAATCAGTAGTAACCATTGATCCAACCTACATCAACCACAACTCAACCCTGCTGGGTAGAGACCTCATTGTGGTGTAGAGGGGTACTGCATCTTCTGTAAATGTTACAAATTAGTGGCACTCAAGTGACATTGCTGTGAGGAGATTTGTTTAATGTATAATTGTTACAATGAGTGTAAAAAAGGGTGGATAATCCCATTGGAGTTTTGTTCTTTTGATAAGTAGCTATTTCATTCCAATCTTCTCTGCAAACAATTCTCGAGTCCCATTTTAACAGTTTCCTTTAGAGTGAATGTCACAACTGGTTCTATATTAAAATAACCTACTGGCCTGATACATTCTGAGGCATGGAGCTAGTTATAGTCATAGGAACACATTATGCTTATGAAAAGCTTCACATCCTCATATTGGTTGTGTGCCAACCCTTTTAGCTGTGTGTGAAAGGGCAAGAGGATACTTAGTCAGTTGCACAACTGAAATGTCAACTGAAATGTCTTTCGCATTTAACCCAAACCGTATGGTGCCTCGTCTATTGATCAGTTTGTATTTGTGAATGTGTTTCATATCCGTGTGTGTGTGTGTGTGTGTTACCCCTCAGCGGTCTCTGAGTGTGGCCAGTGAGCCCAGGGCATCTGTACCTCCCAGTCTATGTCCCAGGACGGCTCCAATCCATCCATCACTTCCTGGAGCCCCATGGCCTCAGCGAGCTCCATCTTACTAACCAACACCAAGGGAGACCCCCCGCACCCTCTCGTCCCCAAGCACTCTCACCAATGCCTCCCCCAGTCTACTCCAACACCAGGGCATCGCAGCCCTCCATGTGGTCTTTCCAGGGCTTGCGTATTCCCCTATGTCCCACACGGTAAGCTCCGGGCCAGAGTCCAGCTCCAACGAGCCAACATTGAAGCCCATGGTGGGGGTCACCCTTCTGAAGACAGTGGAGGGGTGGACTTCATTGCCCACTAGAACCACTTTGGATGTATGCATGTGAGACTGTCTGCACAGGGCCAGGCCCATGACAGACAGGATATTGTTTTTTTTTATGAAGGTTGGAGGTTTCTGCAGATCTCTGATGTTTGGAGTCCATCCAAGCTTTTCCCTTAATAGTCCAATGAGTGGAGCAGATCAGTCAAGCATCCAAGGCCTTCAAATGTATTATAACAGCTTCAGTTATCAGCAAGGTCCTGATTCCTCTTTGTCGTGTTGGTTTGTGATCCAGTTGCTTGCCATTACACCTCTGTGCTGAAAAGGATGGTCCTACAAACAGAGCTGAATGCCACTGAACAGTCAACCAAATAAGGAGATAACATTATTTTATTATATTATATTATATATAACATTATTTTCATGTGTTTGCATGCAGCTTTATCTCCCTTGGACTGATCTCCCCAGCTGACTGGGATTTCAGTCACTGGGAATGGTAACCATGGCAGTAGCTGCACCTGGTTGTTTGTGTGGTTTGTTTATTTCAGAGCTAAAAAAGAATCACCCACCGAATCACCTGATAACCCCCATGATTAACTGAGAGCAAAACTGGATCAGGAGAGAGATCAGGCTTCTTGCAAAACCTGAAATTAGGATTATGTTGAGAAATACAAATGTTTAACATGTGTTTTGGGGGGTGTTTATTTTATGGTCAGACAGCCATCTAGTGACCTTTGTCCTATTTATTTAGGGTATATTGACAATATACATCTTTCTGCCCCAACAATGGGAGTCATTGTCCACGATCTAGCTCCCTCTTGTAATTTCTCTAGGTTGGTGGATAACCCTTTTTTTGAATTCTCCATGAGGGTTGTTGGTGTCAACCGCCTGTATTCAATTGAGAGATGCTATGCTACTAGCCTCATGTTACGAATATGCATAGCCATCTCGAGACTGATATAAAGTGTTTTTTCCTCAAAGTTGCAGTAATGTCACGTGTCCTACTTCTATCAGTGCACGCGTAACAACTGTGCGAAACAACGAAAAAACGCCACCTGCTGGAGGGAGACAGATTTTCCATCGAGTTGGGCCTCTCTTGGTTGAATGTTGATCACGTGACATGTATTGGCTCCTACTTCCGGACACACCAACATCAACAACAGAGGGAGCTGCTGACATTATCCGAGAGGCGGCGGCAGGAGAAAGCGGTTCAGTGACCGGGAGGCTAGCTACCCGTCCACCGGTAATAGCACCAAACTAACGCATCTCATAGGTAGGCTTGGTGGTGTGACGCTTTTAAACATACTTTCATTTTGATCTATTTTGTTTTCCTCCCCGGAAAAGTTGTCATTATTGACTATGGAACGCTCTTGTAGGTCAGTGAATGCACGTTGTTGTCAGCTGGCATACTCGTTTACTAGCAGTAGCTAGCTTAGCTACAACTGGAATGTTTTGTTGGCTTGCTTTCTAGATAATATCTTGCCAGGTCCACAGTCATCGAGTGTGTACTGATCACTATATAGGTAACTTTAGATGGCTAACTAATCAGCTAAAGTTCCACTAGCTAACTAGCTACTAATTTCATCAATAGACTCGATAAAAGGTGAATGCGTTTTCGGTTGTAGCATTAACATTATTTACTCTCTTTTCTGATGTACTAAACTGGCTAGTTGAGAGTTTTGCTTGTGTAGAGTCAGAAAATTGACTCGTCTTGATTTTTTTCGATTGACGTGTTGTGTGTGGTAATCTCTAGGGGTGAGATCAAGGGTCTGCAATCGATCCTAAAGCAAAGCTCTAACTGAGCAACTATTCCCAGCCTAGCTGCCTGCTTTAAAACCGTATCAAGTCTTTTATTTTTTTTTATTTTTTTTTACCTATGTCTCAGCTCACTGGATATAGAACTAACCACATGTAAGGTCAGTGTTTCCAAATCAGTTCCTAGGATTTATTCCACCCCAACACTAACCCACCGGATTCATATAGTGCTTGGCAATTACTCGGGTTTGTGCTGGGATAGAATACAAATGTGAAACCCTGCGGTTCGTGAGGAACAGATTAAATTATAATCTGGAAACATTTAGAGATTAAAGGCCAGGACAATGGTCTGTTCTGTCTGCTCAATTTCACCAACTCAAAATACTAATGGGAATGAAAGGTGGTCTGAGGTTGCAGAGTATTTGAGTTATACAGTATGTGTGTGTGACTGTTTGTGCCCACATGTGCTCTGATGATTGTGAGTGCGTGTGTGTTTGATCTCTGACTTCGAGTTGTGTGTTCTCTGGTGGTTGTGTGAGCTCTGTCTGTGTGTTCTCTCGATGTCTCTTGTCTAATATTCAGTGTGAAAAGCAGGGATAGCATCACCCACCAAGCCTGTAGCCGGGGACACACCCCTCCACCGTTGCAACGGAGATCAAGGCGCACTATGGTGGATGTGACAAAATGGCCACTGTTTAGCCTGATGGAAGGCGAGGAGCTCTCGTCCATACGACAGGCCTGTGTGTTTGGAACCTCCGCCAACGAGGTCATCTACATCACCCACAATGATGACGTAAGTGGTCAGATGATTGGTGTAGTCAGTGTGTTTTATCTGGAGTGGTCACTCCTAGGTCTCTCTTCTGGAATACACATGCACTCTGCACAGCACATGCTGACTGGTGTCTGCTTATTTTAAACAGTGACCCATCTCTCTTTCTCTTCCTTAGGTGTATGTGTTTGGGCTGAACTGCAGTAACTGCCTGGGAACAGGGGATAGCCAAAGCACCATCCTACCTAAGAAGCTGGACTTTCTGAGTGGGAGGAAAGTGGTCAGCCTCAGCTATGGCAGCGGACCCCACATCCTCCTGGCCACTGAGGGTACTACAGCACATAACAGGGATACAACATTCAAGAGGATGGCACAGAATGTTGGACATAGAAATGTCTTCAATAGAGCTGACATGATTCCCTAATCCCTGTCCCAGATGCCTGTTCAAAGTATTTCTATCACTATTTGGGGTTTCTAACTCACCGTTTCCTCCATTGTGTGTCAGAGGGTGAGCTGTTTGCCTGGGGCCACAATGGCTACAGTCAGCTGGGGAATGGGACCACCAACCAGGGGGTCGCTCCTGTGCTGGTGTCTGCCAGCCTTCTCAACAAGAGGGTGACGGAAGTGGCCTGTGGTTCACATCACTCCCTGGCCCTGACCAACACTGGAGAGGTGAGAGAAGGAAGGATGGAGAGGGGTAGTGGGAGATAGGTGGCTTGTGACTCCTCACTCCATGATCCCTATTAATGCTGGAGAGGTTAAGATGAAAGGGTAGAGAGAAAGAGGGGGGGGGGGGGTCTGTGGGGTTCTGCCTATATTGAAAATAACACTTGTGTCTGTCAGAAACATCTGAGGGGCTGGCCAACAACATTCCACGGACCATGGATTGAGAAACACTGCTCTAAGCCCCCTTACCACCGTGCCCTAGTCTAAACCAACTTACTGTGACCCAGTAAATCCAAGCTCTGATATAAAGGCCCTATTGTTACCCGCTGTTCTTTCACTGAGTCAGCTTTATGTCACTGGTCCAGTGACTGGCACCACTCTAGAGTGAACCTGATGTATTATCAGGGAAGTGGGCTGGACTTGTATTGCTGTTAGATGTGTGATGTTCTATAGTGTTTTGCACTATATTATTAAACCTAAAGAAATGTATTATATATTCAGTGAAATGTGATTCTCTGACCTCCCTGTCCAGGTGTATGCCTGGGGCTACAATAACTGTGGCCAGGTGGGATCAGGGTCCACGGCCAACCAGCCCACCCCCAGGAGAGTGTCCAACTGTCTGCAGAACAAGGTGGTCGTCAGCATCACCTGTGGTCAAACCTCCTCTCTGGCTGTGGTCGAAAATGGAGAGGTGAGTGACCACTGTTTGAACGTGGGTTTGATATTAAATATGTTAAGTATTTGTTGTATTCAATCAGCCGGTGTACTTTAACTTAGTAGGTTCACAAGTATGCAGCAACCTTGCAGGACACCTAAGAGAGTGTTTGTGCGCTTGTTTCTCTCAGGTGTACGGCTGGGGCTATAACGGAAACGGCCAACTGGGGCTAGGCAACAACGGGAATCAGCTGACACCTTGTCGCCTGGTGGGCTTGCAGGGTCTCTGTGTGCTACAGGTGAGCGTGCACACACACACACCCACACACACGCACACACACACTACCTCCACTACCATTAACCCCTCTCTTCCCATCCAGATAGTGTCTGGCTATGCCCACTCCTTGGCCCTAACGGACGAGGGGCTGCTGTATGCCTGGGGGACCAACACCTATGGCCAGCTGGGCACAGGCAACAAGAGCAACCAACTCAGCCCAGTCCAGATCATGGCTGAGAAGGAGAGGTGAGAAATGTCTATATACACAGTACACATCATGGCTGAGAAAGAGATGAGGCAGTCTCTGAATACAGACTGATCTCCTCCCTCCTCTCCAGCAGGATTGTAGAGATTGCAGCATGCCACTCCACACACACCTCAGCAGCTAAGACTCAGAGTGGCCAGGTGTACATGTGGGGCCAGTGTAGGGGTCAGTCCATCGTCTTGCCCTTCCTCACACACTTCTCCTGCACTGATGACGTTTTTGCTTGCTTTGCCACGCCCTCTGTCATGTGGAGGCTGCTCTCTATGGGTAAGGGTGTGTGACTGAGTACGTCCTCTCCTTTTGGTAGAGCGTGATGACTTTCATTGTGTTTGTGTGTTCTCTCCAGAGCATGATGACTTCCTGACAGTGTCCCAGTCTTTGAAGAAGGAGTTTGACAGCCCAGAGACGGCCGACCTCAAGTTCAGCGTGGATGGCAAATACATCCATGTGCACAAGGCTGTGCTCAAGATCAGGTCAGGCAGGTTGCTCACTGGGCTCTAACACAGCAAGATCAAATTACCCAGCTAACATCAATAAATGCTTTCCAAATCTAAATACTTTTTTGGATTCTTGGGAACGTTTGAAGTTGAATGGTCTATTATTGAGTCAAGTTGTTTTACCAGACCCATTGCAAGTTTATCTTTCCTAGCGAATGAGGAAATGTGGCATTATTTCACAATATTATAGAACACATGCTTTACATTAGTGCTTTTCAAAGACACTTAAGGGATAGTTCAGGATTTTGGTATGAAGCCCCTTCCCTACTTCCTCAGTCAGGTGAACTTGTGGATAATATTTCTATGTATCTGCGTCCAGTATGAAGGAAGTTAGAGGTAGATTCTTGTGCCAATGCTAACTAGCTTGGCACAAAGACTCAAAGTGTTTGGGTACAGCTAGCATGCTTAAATGGTATCCACAAGTTCGTGACTCTCGAAGTAGATAATGGGCCTCGTTGCCAAAATTCTGAACTATCCCTTTAAATGGAGGATATTTAGTGACGCTAATAGTTGTCCTCTACCCCTCTCCACTGCTAGGTGTGAGCACTTCAGGTCCATGTTCCAGTCCCATTGGAATGAAGACATGAAGGAGGTGATAGAGATCGACCAGTTCACCTACCCCGTCTACCGCTCCTTCCTAGAGTTCCTCTACACAGACAACATAGACCTGCCCCCAGAGGATGCTATCGGTCAGTCCCCCACCTAGCCATGCCTTACTGACAAGGCAATTAATCAATAGGGGAGGGTTAAAGGCTGTGACAGTGCTACCAGTCAAGCTCATATTGGGGTGTACCTCACCTTTAGACCAATCATTGATTTATAAAAGTCCAGAAACAACACAGATGCAGACATCAATGTATGCAAACATCCCAAGCCAACAGTGATCCAGACTGTCTATGGTTGTGTTAGGTCTGCTGGACCTGGCCACATCCTACTGTGAGAACCGCCTGAAGCGTCTCTGTCAGCACATCATCAAGAGAGGCATCACCATAGAGAACGCCTTCTCTCTGCTCGCTGCTGCCGTGCGCTACGACGCAGAGGTCAGTCCCACTTCCACACCTAGCAACAGGTAACTCTTCACCCAATCTTAACCTTTAGGCGGATTAACACATATCTGACCCTGTACCAGTGGCTAAGAGCAACTTCTACCAAGCCTACTCTCCCTGGGTTGTGTTCATTGGGGCACACCATAGCAAAGAAAAACTAAAACAAGTGTTTATTGGACAAGTGCTAACTTCATATTTCCTGTTTAACCATGTGGTGTATCTAGGACCTGGAGGAGTTCTGCTTTAAGTTCTGTGTGAACCACCTGACGGAGGTGACCCAGACTGCAGCCTTCTGGCAGATCGAAGGCAACCTTCTCAAAGAGTTCATCAGCCGAGCTAGCCGCTGTGGAGCCTTCAAGAACTGACCGCTGAACCGGCTCATCTCTGTCTCCATCACAGGGGGCTACGCTAGGCTAAACACGCTCTGGTCTGCCATCTGATACGAGCCACCAGACTCCGTTAGCTGTAGCGTCTGCCAGTGGTTGTCTATTTACTGCAGATGATGGGTGGCAAAGGATGTTAAGTACCGGTAGTTACCCTAACCCCTGTTACAGAACTGTTCAGAGGGGTTATTAGATATTTCTATCGTCTTCCATCTCGCTCTGTGGGTTGGTAGTTACATCTTGCAGCTTTGGAGGCCAGAGTTTTTTGCAAGTATTTTGTTTCCCTTCTTGACGAGTGAGGAGCACGTTTGCACTTTCTGATATGGTGCAGTGGATTCTGGGAAAGCCTGTGTGAGATTGATTATATAACTTGTCACTACTGACAGATAGCGATCTTCAGTGTTCTAATTGAAGGGTGGGTTTCAGGTTATTAGATCCAGTCTTAGGGATTGATTCAATCAGATCCGCTTTAGCCAACATCTGCATAGTGGTTGTTTTTGGGGTGTCGGAGGTGGAACTGCGTTAGCTGTCAAATCCACAAGTGGTTCCTGGTCTTATACCTAAAGCGGACATTGCCATTGGCTGCACGGAGTCACATTAACAGAAATCCCATGTAGCCTTTTTTACAAGTTTGAACACTGGAATGTGAGATGTAATCTTCAGCTCGATTAAGACTATAGAAATCCTCATTATTTAGTTTCATGATTTTTCAATTTGACTGCCCACCTTCTTGTTCTGGGATGGGTGTGGCTTCATGACAATGATCAAGAGCAGCTGCTCACCGATCTAATGGCTCCACCACAGTTCAACCTCCAACACATCCACCATGCTGGTGTCGGTTATTGATCTGATTGAACCTAGGCCTTAATCTGTTAGAGCAATAAAAATGTTGTACTTTCCTAAAAAGAGCAACAACAAAAACCTGTGCATGGGGTCAATGTAAACTCCATGACAGAGTTCTTGGAGAACATTGGGTTGGCTGGGTTTTTGAATGCAATATTTTCAGCCTATGTTACAGATGATTTCAGACATTTAAGGTATTGTTACTTTTCAGTAATGTTTGCACTATATCTCAGCTGTACAGAACTATTATACAGAAATGATAATCACCTATTTTATATGTTCATTAAAGACAACTTGTAGATATTTAGTTACACACACACACTGAGTGTGAGAAAGCTGGGTGAAGGCTGCTTTGTTGTGAGGAGCTGCTGAGATTCCAGTTGAGTTTTTATATGATTCCAACTGTCAGTAATTCATTTCTATGCCAATTCTATAGAGTGGTGTGCCAGTTAACTTTCCTCAATATGACCTTATTGGATCCTGTTCTGAGGGCAGCACACAGTTGATCTGTTGGATAAAAGCTCTGTGGGCAGAGCCTAAAGTGACAGATCGGTGGGTGGAGTATAAGTGAGTCAAAGAAAAGGGAGGTGGGTGTAAGACTGGTTGCAGCAAAACAAGGGCTCAATTCAATCCCACCGCCGAAGTTCAGCGCTATAGCGGTCATTTTCGACTGAGCCGACATATGCAGCGTTTACCGTGTATGCAGTTTCCGCTACCACGGAAATCTTGATGCATTTTTTACATGGTTGACATATTGGAGATAAGACAAGTACTGGAAACAGAACACTGAAAAATATGGCCTGGTATTCACAGCTGACTTTGAATAGGCTTTTGATAAAGTTGACTGGAGTTTATAAATAAATGCCTGAAATATTTCAACTTCTCAAAGTTTTAAACTGTCAAGAGAAGTAAAACAAGGTTGTCCGCTATCGGCATATCTATTAATATCAAAGGGATAGAAATCCAGGGCTTGAAAACAAAGGTGTCATTGTACACTGACTCATGTTCTTTTAAATCAACAATATGGATCCCTGCGCGATCTAGATACTTTTTCTAACCTCTGGATTAAAACCAAATGATGATACGTGTACTATATTGTGTATTGGATCACAAAATACATATTTTACATTAGTGTAGTTTACCAATAAAATGGTCTGACGGTTATGTGGACATACTCAGTATACATTTCCCAAAAGAAAGAAATTAACTCACTCCAATTTTAATAGAAAGTTGGAAAAATCACCCTGATTAACTCTAGTCATATTACAGTTTACATATTTGCTTATGGTCTTGCCTACACTTTTTATAAATTACATGAGCAAAAATATTCAACTTTATTTGGAACGGCAAGCCAGACCAAATGACCAATTTGAATTCAGAGGGCAGAAATGATTAAAGCGTTAGACCTCTCACTAAAGGCCTGTCATACAAAAGTTATTATATTCCGAACTGGTTCTCTAGCAGATTATTAAGAATGTCTCACCCCGTGTTCAAGAATGGCCTTTTCCCCTTTATTCAGATTACAACCTCACACTTTCAGTTATTTGAAAAGGATTTCACATATAACACACTGTTACAGACATAATACACTAACATATTATCCAGAAATACTCTTAACCGTCTAAAAAGATGAAGAATCAATTATCTACCATAGTCCAGCACAATTTTCCTATGTATTGTGTCAATGTATATATTGAAATATATACATTGGTTTGCTCAGATAAATTATTCATTTTCTTCATTGCATGGCAGCATGACTACAACAGAAGAACCATATATTTCCACCTTAAAACAATCCTTGCTGCTTTGTTCTGTGCAATCTGTAGCCTCCTAATTTCACTTGCTGATGCATTTCCCCAGACCACAGAACAGTAAGGAGCTTGTCTGCTGGCCATGCATTAGACCAAAATTGGTTAAAGAAACTTGTGATAAATATATATATATATATATATATATATATATACACACACATCAGTTTCATTTAATTAAGGACCAAAAAATTTACCGCTGTGCCATATCGATTGCAAAATCGTTGGGAAGACATTTTTTATGTACTGATTCCATGACACATGGTTTATGAACCAATACGAAAAACAACGCCGGATTCAAAACTTTGAATTACACAAAATTCTTGCAACAAATATATATATATATATATAGAGGGGTATACAACCTCCCCAGCTCTGAAGATGTTGGTACAAAGACACAGAATCATTTGTTTTGGTACTGTCCATATGTAGCTTGTTTTTGGTCACATTGACCTGGAGCTAACTCTGCTAACTCTGGGTGATTTGAAAAGTCAAACATTTTTGCCAAAACTATTGACTCTAATTTACAATCTGTAGAAACTATGAGAATAGAAAGGTTCAGAACTTTTGTGAAGCATCACAGCACAATTGAAAAATATATGGCAAATATAAATAAAACATGGATGGTGTTAAGAGATCGATGGGAGGGGTTGAGTGGAGCTGAAGGGTGTGATTAAAAACAAGATAACTAATGTAAAATAGCAGTTAAAAATATATGGCAAAATAGAAATCAAACTGGATGTGCATCAGAGATAGATGGGAGGGGTTAGTGGTAGCTGAAGGGTGGGATTAAAAACAAAAAAAAAGATTGTAAAATGTATATAGTATGTATAAACTAGAAGTAGAAGCCTAAGTGTTATTGTTCATTACTTTACTCCAATTAGGAGAGAGGTGGTAGGGTTAGGGGAAAATACATGTTTTATTAAGTACCAGTCAAAAGACACCTACTAGTTCCAGGGTTCTTTATTTTGACTATTTCCAAACATTGTAGAAAAATAGTGAAGATATCAAAAGTATGAAATAACATGGAATCATGTAGTAACCAAAAAAGTGTTAAATCAAAATATATTTTATATTTGAGATTATTCAAAGTATGCCACCCTTTAAGTTGATGACAGCTTTGCACACTCCTTGCATTCTCTCAACCAGCTTCATGAGATAGTCACCTGGAATACATTTCAATTAACAGGTGTGGTTGTTAAAAGCTAATTTGTGGAATTTCTTTCCTTAATGCATTTGAGACAATAAGCTGTGTTGTGACAAGGTAGGGGTGGTATACAGAAGATAACCCTATTTGGGAAAAAGACCAAGTCCATATTATGGCAAGAACAGCCCAAATAATCGAAGAGAAATAACAGTCCCTCATTGCAGAACATTAAGAACTTTCAAAGTTTCTTCAAGTGCAGTCGCAAAAAAATCATCAAGAGCTATGGTGAAGCTGGCTCTCATGTGGACCGCCACAGAAAAGGAAAACCCAGTGTTACCTCTGCTGTAGAGGATAAGTTCATTAGAGTTAATTGCACCTCAGATTGTAGCCCAAATAAATGCTTCACAGAGTTCAAGTAACAGACATCTCAACATCAACTGTTCAGAGGAGACGGTGTAAAATCAGGCCTTCATGGTTGAATTGCTGCAAAGAAACCAGTACTAAAGGACACCAATAATAAGAAGAGACTTGCTTGGGCCAAGAAACACGAGCAATGGACATTAGACCAGTGGAAGTTTGTCCTTTGGTCTGATTAGTCCAAATGTGAGATTTTTGGTTCCAACAGCTATCGTCTTTGAAATACGCAGAGTAGGTGAACGGATGATCTCCGCATGTGTGGTTCCCACTGTGAAGAATGTGATGGTGCTTTGCTGGTGACACTGTCAGTGATTTATTTAGAATTCAAGGCACACTTAACCAGCATGGCCACCACAGCATTCTTCAACGATACGCCATCCCATCTAGTTTGCGCTTAGTGGGACTATCATTTGTTTTTCAACAGGACAATGACCCAACACACCTTCAGGCTGTTTGACCAAGAAGGAGAGTGATGGAGTGCTGCATCAGATGACCACAATCACCTGACCTCAACCCAATTGAGATGGTTTGGGATGAGTTGAAATGGAGCGTGAAGGAAAAGCAGCCAACAAGTGCTCAGCATATGTGTGAACTCCTTCAAGACTGTTGGAAAATAATTCCAGGTGAAGCTGGTTGAGAGAATGCCAAGAGTGTGCAAAGCTGTCAAGGCAAAGGGTGGCTACTTTGAAGAATCTAAAATATATATTTTGATTTGTTTAACACTTTTTTGGTTACGACATGATTCCATACGTTATTTCCTAGTTGATGTTTTCACTATTATTCTAAAATAAAAAAATACCCCCCCCCCCAAAAAAATTGTACAAATAAAGAAAAACCCTTGAATGAGTAGGCGTGTCCAAACTGGTACTGTACATTATTTTTTTACATTGGTGAAGCTATAAAGTCCCTTTTCTGGCAAGTGAAAAAGCCAGCCTTCTTGTTTGACAATTGCTTCTACTAGATATAAATATGAACACGGTGGTAATATAAGATTAGGTTATGTGTTTGGTATTATGATAAGAAAGCGGAAACAAGTTTTTTCAAAAAACATTGAGAAATCAAATGATAAATATATGGCTGAATAATACACCTTTAAAAATGAGGAAAGGTGAATTGAACTTTGAAGGCTGTAATTTCTGGCAGTGCCGCTCATCTTTTCAGGGCTGACCTGGCTTCTCTTATGGCTGCCGTAGCTCTCTGTAGCTCCCTTTGCTTCTTCTTAAACTCTGAACAAAGGAGGGAGAATACATTTGATTTATATTTGCATTATATTAGTTGTTTAAAGGCTCACGAAGTGCAATTTACAGAGCATACAACAAACAATGGGTCTGGGCTAGAAAAATATGAATACAGGCTTCACAAGCTTTGAAAATAAGAAGCCTTACCATTTGCACAACGCTATAAAAACTCCTAACTCTTATTAATCCACTAATTCTCACCTCTCTCCTGCTGTGAAAGCATCTGTGATAATTTTCCAGAGGCCTCAATCACTCTCAGAGAGAGATCATAATCTGTGAAGGAAGACAGAGAAAGCAAAAACATACGAAAGAAAATAAATGAAGCCTGCAATTCTGATTATATGCTCCTAACAGTGTTCAATTGGTGACAGTTTTATTTAATATACCAGCCAACCCCCTCCAGCCGTTCCACTCACCCTCCTGACTGGCCTGATCTGACAGGATCCTCTTGGAGATGCCGACCATGTCAGAGATGAAAGTGGTGAAGATGGACTCTGTACAGCCTGCTTCGGTACACCTCCTCCAGAACACCCTGCTGGCTGCATTGCTGGAGCCAGAACCACCAGGTGAACCCAGGCCTTCAGGCCTTGCAAGGGGACACTGGGAGACAGCGTGTGGAGAGGGAGATGGAGGAGAGGACACTGGGCCATAACACACAATAGCTGTGCTGGCCAAATTGAGTGGACCAGAGTGGACGGATGAGCAGTCAGGTGAGTGGACAGGCAAGATGGGATCAATAGCAGGTCCAGGTGAGTGAGAGCTGCCGTGTGGTGAACCAGGTGAGTGCGGAACAGAACCATGACAAGACTCAGAACTGCACACTGAGAGGATAGAGAGAACACAGAAGGAGCGAGATGATAGAGAACTCAACAATTTGAGTTTTTCCTTCCTGGCTAGTAGGGAGGGATTATATGTAAGAGTTAATGAAAAGTGAGCGTACAGGTGAGAGGTGAGGAGCTGTAACTACCTGTGGCCTGAGAGGGTTCTTCAGATGCAACACACAGCATCACTGGCAGCAAAAGACTCTGGGACCCAGCATCCTGGAGAAAGATCAAATTCAATTGGTTACATTCTTCATAAACAACAGGTGTTGACTAACAGTGAAATGCTTACTTATGGGTCCTTTTCCCAACAATGCAGGGTTAAAGATAAAGATTTGTAAAAATACAAATAGAAACAGTGACAAGGAATAAATACAGTGAATAACGAGTGGAAATAACATGGCTATGTACAGGGAGTACCAGTACCGAGTCAATGTGCAGGGGTACGAGGTAATTGGAGGTAGATATGTATATATAGCTAGGGTTAAAGTGATAGATGGACAGTAGCAGCAGCGTATGTGGTGAGTGTGGCGTCAGTATGCATACGTTTATGTAAACTGTGTGAGTGAGTGAGAGAGAGGAGTCCAGTATGTGCATAGAGTGCCAAAAAAGGGCCAAAGCAGGTAGTCCGAGTAGCCATATGATTAGCAGTCTTGTAAAGTAGCCTCATGGTTTGAGGGTAGAAGGTGTTCAGGGTCCTATTGGTTCCAGACTTGGTGGTGCACTGGTACCGTTACCATGCAGTAGCAGACAGAACAGTCTATGGCTTTGGTGGATGGTGTCAGAAGAATGTTTGGTCCTTCCTCTGACACCGCCTGGTATAGAGGTCCTGGATGGCAAGGAGCTCGGCCCCAGTGATGTAATGGGCCGTACGCACTACCCTCTGTAGCACCTTATGGTTGAATCAATGGTTTAGGACCAGTATAGAGATACAGTAATGCCACAGGAGAAATATTGGACAAGAGTAGTCAGAGAATTAAAGCTATGTAACTCACGGAGTCGATTAATGTATAGTCCCCATCTTCAGGTGCTGGCTGATTTCCTAAGGAAAATTGGTTTGTAATATTATTAGGTTTGATATTAAACATCCTGGTAATGTGGTGTGTTAATCTGTGTCCTGACATGTTTTACCTGTGGTGGAAGCTATGGGGGTCTCAGCATGATTACTGTGAAGTAAGAGCGCAAAATCAATAATCTTGTGTCACTGTACGCTACAGAGGCAGGCAACTATCCCCCTCCTTCCCTTTTTATAACATTTGACCTACACAGGAAACGCCTCAACACTGAAATGATAACATGCTATTTGAACAACCTTGACAACAGAGAGCCTTGGAAGGTAAAGAAATTTGTCAGAATAAACCAATAAACCTCCAAACGCAGTTCAATGCCATACAACACTCCTTCCGTGGCCTCCAACTGCTGTTAAAAACTAAATGCATGCTCTTCAATCGAATGTTGCCCGCTAGAACGACTAGCATCACTACTCTGGACGGTTCTGACTTAGAATATGTGGACAACTACAAATACCTAGGTGTCTGGCTAGACCATGGGTGTCAAACTCTGGCCCGTGGGCCAAATTTGGCCCGCGGGGTAATTATATTTGGCCCGCGAGACAATACCAAATTACTACTAGAGCTGGCCCGCCGGTATTATACAGCGCATTCACCACTAATACTACGAATCCCATAATGCTCTGCTGTTTTCGCGCGCCAATCAGGACAGGACCCAGAAACGCTCTCTCCTCTGTGACAGTAGTCATAGCAACATAGACGCTACAACTGTCAGCGAGCTAACCCTTCCCAAAAATGGCGAAAAGAAAGGCAGAAAGCAGGAGCTTTCTGGACAAGTGGGAGGCAGAATATCTGTTTACATATGTAAAAGACAAACCTGTTTGTCTTGTTTGTGGAGTCAACGTGGCTGTAAGTAAGGAGTACAACATTAGACGACACTATGAAACGAAACACCATGACAAATACAAGGACCTGGACATGACTCAAAGGAGCCAGAAAGTAGAGGAGATGAAAAGAAGTTTGGTTTCACAACAGAATATGTTTAAAAAAGCCACATCACAAAGCGAGGCTGCTGTAAAGGCTAGTTATATAGTGGCAGCAGAGATCGCAAAATCAGCCCGGCCCTTTAATGAGGGAGAGTTCATGAAAAAGTGCATGATGAAGGTTTCAAACGTGAGCCTGAGCAGGAACACAGTAGCTGATCGCACATGTGATCTTGCCACCAATCTGTATGACCAGCTGATGGAAAAGGGAAAAGATTTTGTTGCGTTCTCCCTCGCTGTGGATGAGAGCTGCGACGCATCTGATACTGCTCAGCTGTCAGTCTTCATCCGTGGATTGGACTCAAATCTGTGTGTTACGGAGGAGCTATTAGGATTCAAATCAATGCATGGCACAACCACAGGAAAGGAAATCTTTGAGGAGGTTTCCAAATGTGTAACTGAAATAAAGCTGCCGTGGGATAAACTCGTTGGATTAACGACAGATGGTGCGCCAGCGATGTGCGGTAAAAAGAGTGGACTGGTGGGCATGGTTCGGGAGAAGATGCGGGAAGAGAACTGTGCAGGTGAGCTAACTGTTTACCAATGCATCATACATCAGGAAGCACTGTGTGCCAAAGCCCTAAAGATGGAACATGTTATGACCACAGTAACACAGGTAGTTAACTTTATAAGAGCCAAAGGTCTAAATTTTTGTTTCATTTGAAATTCGATTTTGCATGTCTCCACTATTAAATTATATATTGTATGGTAATAAGCGATGCTTGTTCCATATTCAATGTTAAAGCAAAACTTGTTTGGGTCCATATTAAAAGGTTCATTTGTTCAATGTTGGCCCGTGACTTTGTTCAGGTTTTACATTTTGGCCCACTGGGTATTTGAGTTTGACACCCCTGGGCTAGACTGTAAACTCTCCTTCCAGACTCACATTAAGCATCTCCAATCCAAAAATCGGCTTATTTCGCAACAAAGCCTCCTTCACTCATGCTGCCAAACATACCCTCATAAAACTGACTATCCTACTGATCCTTGACTTCGGCGATGTAATTTACAAAATAGCCTCCAACGACCTACTCAGCAAATTGGTTGCAGTCTATCACAGTGACATCCATTTTGTCACCAAAGCCCCATATACTACCCACCACTGCGACCTGTATGCTCTCGTTGGCTGGCCCTCGCTACATATTCGTTGCCAAACCCATTGGCTCCAGGTCATCTATAAGTCTTTGCTAGGTAAAGCCCCGTCTTATCTCAGCTCACTGGTCACCATAGCAACACCCACCCGTAGAACGCGCTCCAGCAGGTATATCTCACTGGTCATCCCCAAAGCCAACACCTACTTTGTCCGCCTTTCCTTCCAGTTCTCTGCTGCCAATGACTGGAACGAATTGCAAAAAACATATATAAAAAAATAAATAAATCACTGAAGCTGGACACTGATATCTCCTTCTCTAACTTTAAGCATCAGCTGTCTGAGCAGTTTACCGATCACCTGTACCTGTACACAGTCCATCTGTAAATAGCACACCCATCTACCTCATCCCCATATTATTATAATTATTTTTTTGCTCTTTTGCACCCCAGTATCTGTACTTTGCACACACTGTACATAGATTTTTATATTGTGTTATTGACTGTACGTTTGTTTATCCCATATGTAACTCTGTTGTTTTTGCCGCACTGCTTTGCTTTATCTTGGCCAGGTCGCAGTTGTAAATGAGAACTTGTTCTTCACTGGCCTACCTGGTTAAAAAAAAAAACACACAAAAAAAACATGCACTGCCTCCATTGAAAGTAGTTTAATTGAAACTAGATGAGAGCACTTTCACCATTACCTGTGTTCAGAGTTGACAAGGTCTTCTAGATTGGACTCCAGAGGGGAAAACTCCATATCAATCCTATTCACATCTCCATCTGTTACAGAACACACCAACATACTAATCAATGCAATGTGTTGCTCATGTCTTTGTATAAACTTTATTTAAAAAATGACAACAATCAAGGTAGTGAAAAAGGAGGCTACAGGAACAATAAAGCAACCTGAGTCTGAGGAGTTATCCATTATCCTCCTGTTTTTGGACTTTCTTGATGATGTCACTTCCCGTCTGACAAAAAAAGTGAGAACGGGCGCAGTGTTCAGAAAATAGTCCCCAAAGAATCCAGTCCATATTTTATGAATGAGAGAGAGACACATTTACTGAACTGTATGTCAGCAAAAAACATACATAAGGCAGCATGAACTCCACTCAGAACAGAGCAGGTCAGCTGGACAGAACTAAAGAACCAGACCACCCTACAACACGCATACCTCAATTCCATACTTACTTGCTAGAGAAGTTCAACCGTCTCTGTTTCAAAAGCAAAGAGATTATGATTCACTATATTTTCATACGATTACATTAAGTGACTTTCTTTACTGCAGAAGATATGCATCCATTTTTAAAAGCTAAATACAAAACACCTTGGGTGTTAGTGTCTGCCGTTGGTTTTCAGGTGTGTTGGAGTCACTCTTGCAAGATGAGGGTCCTGACAAAGCATGTCCTTTAAAATTACAACATATCCAAAACATACAACATTTACAAACGTATCTGATCTACAGAGAACACCTTTGTGTAACACACAACCAAAGGAAGTGCGAGTCAGTGGAGACAAAATGACTTACCATTCAGCTCTTTCTGCAACGACAGTGGTTTATGCTTTTCACAATACAACCTGGGACAGAGGCATTCCAGGCTCTTACAACAACATAATAAATCACCCTTACTGACATCAATGATAGAAATGAATGAGCAAAGCCATTGGTTTTGGAATAAAAGACTCCTTATACTCACTTGAAAATGCCACTGTCGATGTGTTCTAGACTGATGCTCTCCTCTTTCTTTTCACAGATGACACAAAACAGCTGCAATTGGGAATGAATATTGATTAACTTTAGGTTATATTATTTTAGGTTATAAACTCAGCAAATCAAGAAAAGTCCTCTCACTGTCAACTGCGTTTATTTTCAGCAAACTTAACATGTGTAAATATTTGTATGAACATAACAAGATTCAACAACTGAGACAAACTGAACAAGTTCCACAGACATGTGACTAATAGAAATGGTATAATGTGTCACCGAACAAAGGGCGGGTTAAAATCAAAAGTAACAGTCAGTATCTGGTGTGGCCACCAACTGCAGTAAGTACAGCAGTGCATCTCTTCCTCATGGACAGCACCAGATTTGCCAATTCTTGCTGTGAGATGTTACCCCCTCTTCCACCAAGGCACCTGCAAGTTCCCAGACATTTTTTTGGGGGGGGGGGGGGTGGCCCTAGCTCTTACCCTCCGATCCAACAGGTCCCAGACGTGCTCATTGGGATTGAGGTCCAGGCTCTTCGCTGGCCATGGCAGAACACTGACATTCATGTCTTGCAGGAAATCACGCACAGAACGAGCAGTAGGGCTGGTGGCATTTCCATGCTGGAGGGTCATGTCAGGATGAGCCTGCAGGAAGGGTACCACACGAGGGAAGAGGATGTCTTCCTTGTAACGCACAGCGTAGAGATTGCCTGCAATGACAACAAGCTCAGTCCGATGATGCTGTGACACACCACCCCAGACCATGACAGACACTCCACCTTCAAATCGATCCCGCTCCAGAGTACAGGCTTCGGTGTAATGCTCATTCGTTCGACGATAAACGCGAATCCGACCATCACCCCTGGTGAGACAAAACCGCGACTCGTCAGTGACAAGCATTTTTGCCAGTCCTGTCTGGTCCAGCGACGGTGGGTTTGTGCCCATAGGTGACGTTGTTGCCGGTGATGTCTGGAGAGGACCTGCCTTACAACAGGCCTACAAGCCCTCAGTCCAGCCTCTCTCAGCCTATTGCGGACAGTCTGAGCACTGAAGGAGGGATTGTGCATTCCTGGTGTAACTCGGGCAGTTGTTGTTGCCATCCTGCACTTGTCCCGCAGGTGTGATGTTCGGATGTACCGATCCTGTGCAGGTGTTGTCACACGTGGTCTACCACTGCGAGGATGATCAGCTGTCCTTCCTGTCTCCTTGTACCGCTGTCTTAGGCATCTCACAGTACGGACATTTCAATTTATTGCCCTGACCACATCTGCATTCCTCATGCCTCCTTGCAGCATGCCTAAGGCACGTTCACGCAGATGAGCAGGGACCCTGGGCATCTTTGTTTTGGTGTTTTTCAGAGTCAGTAGAAAGGCCTCTTTCGTGTCCTAAGTTTTCATAACTGTGACCTTAATTGCCTACCGTCTGTAAGCTGTTAGTGTCTTTAACGAACGTTCCACAGGTGCATGTTCATTAATTGAATATTGTTCATTGAACAAGCATGGGAAACAGTGTTTAAACCCTTTACAATGAAGATCTGTGACGTATTTGGATTTTTACAAATTATCTTTGAAAAACAGGGTCCTGATAAAGGGACGTTTCTTTTTTTGCTGAGTTTAGTACACTACAGGACCATTATTTGGAGGGAGAAACGTGATTTGTATTCATTTCTGAGCCTTCCGCTAGATGATGTTGTTCAATAATGACCAGAAGACAGGAATAGTGACCAGCTAATCAATCATATATAGGCCTAGCTATTAACTATCCATTTTCAAAAATGACCTGTGTGCGTGTTATTAAATTCTTACATTACACTGTAGTCAGTGGCATACAGACCTTGGATGACATTTCTCCATTGTTGTTCTTCTCTGTGTCTGAATCACCGTTGCAGGACAAAGATGTACCATTGGATGCTGTGTTGAGACAGAAACAATCCTCAAGAACAAGTCAAAGTAACACCTCATTAACTTACAGTTTTTTGTTGAAACTGCCAGCTGGACTGGCAGAGGCTGCGTGTTTGTGTACCAAGCCAGGAAGATTTGCCCAGATGGACTAACAGCTATTTAATAAACTAAACACATCCAGATGGGTATCGGGATGGACAATTATTTGATTCCTGCTATAGGCTTGGGTCGTATACTGTGGTATTTTGAAATACAGACGGTATGATTTTCAATACATGCTTGTTAGCTGTTTATTTAGTTTAAGAAATAGCGCCCCCTGTGGGCACTGCTGGAAATACCAGATTCCCCAGTATGGTACAGGAGAATGGAATTGAAGGTACGGAAATCTGGATACCACTCAACCCTAGCCTACAGGCAGATGGACACATCAAAATAACCAGCAGCCACCTCACCTCCTAACTCTGGATTATGCTTCTGACAGTACACCCTGTAACAAACAGAGACACGGTCATAGAGACCCAGTCAATAACATGTTCATTAACTTTATCTATTAAATTGGTCAGTTGAGACCCATTGTCCTATACAATGAAGTTCAAAAATATATTTCACAGTTGTTTAGGAAGAAAAGGTGTTATGCCTTGCACTCACGTATACTTCCCTTCAATACGGTCTTCGACGTTGTGGGCCCCGTCTTCCACAGCACAGGGGTAATGGTAGGACTTCTGACAGTGTTTCACCTCACACCCCACCGTGGCACCCTTCCTCTTACACTTGTAGCAAATCTGGAGGGGGGGGGGGGAATACAGTTTGCTTGTACAGTGACAGTAGGCCAACAAAACCAAAACCATCAACAACACACACGACTTAATTAGTTGAAACGATGTTCAAACAACTATCATGGTTTGAACAACTTATGTCAAACACTAAGGGAAACATTAAAATAACCTCACCAGTCTGTTTCCCCTCCTCATCTCATTCTGGACATCTTTTACAGTGAAACCAAACAAGTCGTCAAACTCTGGCGAGTTCTGGCAAATAACCCCAGATGAATAAAGCTGCAATTCAAAACACATGGAAGAGTTAAAGGGGCAATCTGGGATTCAAACACCAAATGGCAGCCCCAACAGTTTTATTTGATAAATATTATGTAACCAATCAAATTCATAGATGGAGCTATGGATGCATGGACTGGCCATTCATGGGATCAAAATGATAGTTTTAACCATGTTTTGAAGATATACAGTGTTTGTTTACAATCACATTGTACTTCCTTGTTTATAAACAATGTTATTTTGGGTTCTGATGGGGTAAGATACCAGGGCTTCTCAAAACGTTTTGAGTCCAGGGAACCCTTTCGTGATATCAACTTCTTCAGGGACCCCCTCAATCAGAACAAAACTCAAGTGAGATAAATAGCATACAAGAAGTTCTACTATGACTGTCAGTGCATGGCCGGACGAACCCAGTCTCGGGCCCTGGGAAGTAACATTCTAAAGTCCCATCTCTTGGCATTGTAGAGACATTATTACAGTTTAAGCTAATATCCTGCAATTCTACACATTTTGTCATGGGGCAGAGAGATATTGTTGTTGTTGCAGCTTTAAACCTAATATCCTGCAATTCTACACATTTTGCCATGGGGCAGAGAGATATTGTTGTTGTTGCAGCTTTAAACCTAATATCCTGCAATTCTACACGTTTTGCCATGAGGCAGAGATAACATTTTTCCGTTTTAAAGCTTACATTACAGTGGATTTATGTTTTAAAAAATACAATAACATTTTGGGGAATACAAGAGTTATTGAGCTGTTAAATTAATAATTGGTGGAGTACTGTGGATACCAATATCCCTGTGTGAGCCTCCCAGGCCCATGTTGCCCAGGGTTAATAACATCAATTGTATATTAATAATATTACATTGTATAACTCTAAACCTATTCCTAAAATCCCTTTGCCAAAGTTCGTTTAATCTGTTAGTAATATATATATATATGTTTAAATGCAGAACCTAGGGTCCGAGAACCCCTGGCTGCAATAGACTAATCATAATACTAGGTAGGGTCCGGGTCAGAACCCCACTGTTAACTGTGTCATTCGACAGCTGTTTTCCACATGCTGTTGTCTACTAAATCTGCAAATTTGATTGACTCGTTTTAGTTCCTTCCCCAAAAATATCGTGGTTAGCCTAGCAGTACCAAAATATTCCCCCAAAGCAAAAGGTCACGGCAAAGCTTTTCGAATCTTACCAAGCAGTTCTGATGAGCGGTGACGGAATCTTTCGTCGATAATGGTCCAGTTGTCAGATTTTCCTTGGAACTTTTACAAAGTGCGCATCGTATTTTCCTACCATGTGGCTCGGGACCCATTCTCCATGTGTTGTTATCTTTAGCAATTTGACAGAAAACCACAGCGTGCTAGAAATGTAAGTATGAGCGGATCGACCTAATCTCCGTCCGTTCGCAACGTCGAATTTTTTTTCGCTTCTTCTACACTAATACAGAAATCACGCGATATGAATCGAATAGTAGGGCCCCGTCTGACTCAGTATTTGTTCAGAAGGGTCAACGTTTCGTATCGTAATTTCCGAGTAGGCAAAAAGAATAGTCCTGCTTCTGCTTCTATGGTGCTTCTGCTTCTATGGTATAATGGCTTTCGCAGACATTAAATGTGCATTCCGCCACCTAATGTGCGGGTGAATAATAAAGATCCCAAAAAATGAAAATATTTGGATAAAATAAAATATAATTCTAACTACCAAACATTTTTTTTAAATTACTAAACAAAATCAATATGCTTTTCTGTAATTAAAAAAAAAAAAATTAAACTCATTTTACTCAGGTCCCAACACAGAGGGGGACATTTCCTAGCGACAAAAGTCCGTAGTGCTTCTGCTGTAAAGTCTTGGAGCCCCAAAAACGTATCGGCTGCAGATATAATGAATGATATCTAGCTTCAAATCAAATCAAATGTTATTTGTCACATACACATGGTTAGCAGATGTTAATGCGAGTGTAGCGAAATGCTTGTGCTTCTAGTTCCGACAATGCCATAATAACCAACGAGTAACCTAACCTAACAATTCCACAACTAATACCTTATACACACAAGTGTAAAGGATTAAAGAATATGTACATAAAGATATATGAATGAGTGATGGTACAGAACGGCATAGGCAAGATGCAGTAGATGGTATCGAGTACAGTATATACATATGAGATGAGTAATGTAGGGTATGTAAACAAAGTGGCATAGTTTAAAGTGGCTAGTGATACATGTATTACATAAAGATGCAGTAGATGATATAGAGTACAGTATATACATATGAGATGAGTAATGTAGGGTATGTAAACGTTATATTAAGTGGCATTGTTTAAAGTGGCTAGTGATACATTTTTTGCACCAATTTCCATCAATTTCCATTATTAAAGTGGCTGGAGTTGAGTCAGTATGTTGGCAGCAGCCACTCAATGGACGTGCGACCTGTCCCAGACCTATTATTTGACCATGCTGGTCATTTATGAACATTTGAACATCTTGACCATGTTCTGTTATAATCTCCACCCGGCACAGCCAGAAGAGGACTGACCACCCCTCATGGCCTGGTTCCTCTCTAGGTTTCTTCCTAGGTTTTGGCCTTTCTAGGGAGTTTTTCGTAGCCAACGTGCTTCAACACCTGCATTGCTTTCTGTTTGGGGTTTTAGGCTGGGTTTCTGTACAGCACTTTGAGATATCAGCTGATGATAAGAAGGGCTATATAAATACATGTTATTTTATTTTATGGCCTTGAGGTAGAAGCTGTTTTTCAGTCTCTCGGTCCCTGCTTTGATGCACCTGTACTGACCTCGCCTTCTGGATGATAGCGGGGTGAACAGGCAGTGGCTCGGGTGGTTGTTGTCCTTGATGATCTTTATGGCCTTCCTGTGATACCGGGTGGTGTAGGTGTCCTGGAGGGCAGGTAGTTTTCCCCCGGTGATGCGTTGAGCACTACCCTCTGGAGAGCCTTACGGTTGTGAGCGGAGCAGTTTCTGTACCAGGCGGTGATACATCCCGACAGGATGCTCTCGATTATGCATCTGTATAAGTTTGTGAGTGCTTTTGGTGACAGGCCAAATTTATTCACAATGATTGTTTCGAGATCACCTGATTGACTTAAAACACTAGCAACTGGTTGCAATGTATCCACTTCCATATCTTCAACGCTGTTCTCTTGCCCCTTCGACCCTCTTCACTGCCTCCAAATAGGAGATCTGCTGCACAGCCCTGATCCTAGACACCTCTAGCTCCTTCACCCTAACAGGGCACTCAAAGAAGTCCGGAGTATGATCCCCCACCACAGTTGCGACATTTTCCATTCACAGATTATTCAATATCATACTTCTCCTGTCTGCAAACATTTGACCATATCCTTTACAGTTTCCATACTGTAATGGTTTGAACACAAGACGGTCTCACAGCATACTTCACATATCCAAGCTTCACATATTCAGGTAGAGTTACTCAAACAACAATAATATCGACAAGCTTTTCTCCTTCCATCTATTTACCATACGGGTCAGGCGACGTGCACTGACCACTCCTGGTATTTTCTGACTAAGGTACTGATCATCTACATTATCAAATCAAATTTATTTATATAGCCCTTCTTACATCAGCTGATATCTCAAAGTGCTGTACAGAAACCCAGCCTAAAACCCCAAACAGAAAGCAATGCAGGTGTAGAAGCACGGTGGCTAGGAAAAACTCCCTAGAAAGGCAAAAACCTAGGAAGAAACCTAGATAGGAACCAGGCTATGAGGGGTGGCCAGTCCTCTTCTGGCTGTGCCGGGTGGAGATTATAACAGAACAAGGACAAGATGTTCAAATGTTCATAAATGACCAGCATGGTCAAATAATAATAATCATAGTAGTTGTCGAGGGTGCAACAAGTTAGCACCTCAGGAGAAAATGTCAGTTGGCTTTTCATAGCCGATCATTAAGAGTATCTCTACCGCTCCTGCTGTCTCTAGAGAGTTGAAAACAGCAGGTCTGGGACAGGTAGCACAGGTGAACAGGTCAGGGTTCCATAGCAGCAGGCAGAACAGTTGAAACTGGAGCAGCAGCACGGCCAGGTGGACTGGGGACAGCAAGGAGTCATCATGCCAGGTAGTCCTGAGGCATGGTCCTAGGGCTAAAGTCCTCTGAGAGAGAGAAAGAGAGAATTAGAGAGAGCATACTTAAATTCACACAGGACATTGGATAAGACAGGAAAAGCACTCCAGATATAACAGACTGACCCTAGCCCCCCGACACAAAAAGTACTTTTTTTTCAAATCAAATCAAATTTTATTTGTCACATACACATGGTTAGCAGATGTTAATGCAAGTGTAGCGAAATGCTTGTGCTTCTAGTTCCGACAATGCGGTAATAACCAACAAGTAATCTAACTAACAATTCCAAAACTACTGTCTTATACACAGTGTAAGGGGATAAAGAATATGTACATAAGGATATATGAATGAGTGATGGTACAGAGCGGCATAGGCAAGATACAGTAGATGGTATCGAGTACAGTATATACATGAGGTGAGTATGTAAACAAAGTGGCATAGTTAAAGTGGCTAGTGATACATGTATTACATAAGGATGCAGTCGATGATATAGAGTACAGTATATACGTATGCATATGAGATGAATAATGTAGGGTAAGTAACATTATATAAGGTAGCATTGTTTAAAGTGGCTAGTGATATATTTACATCATTTCCCATCAATTCCCATTATTAAAGTGGCTGGAGTTGAGTCAGTGTCAGTGTGTTGACAGCAGCCACTCAATGTTAGTGGTGGCTGTTTAACAGTCTGATGGCCTTGAGATAGAAGCTGTTTTTCAGTCTCTCGGTCCCAGCTTTGATGCACCTGTACTGACCTTCTGGATGATAGCGGGGTGAACAGGCAGTGGCTCGGGTGGTTGATGTCCTTGATGATCTTTATGGCCTTCCTGTAACATCGGGTGGTGTAGGTGTCCTGGAGGGCAGGTAGTTTGCCCCCGGTGATGCGTTGTGCAGACCTCACTACCCTCTGGAGAGCCTTACGGTTGTGGGCGGAGCAGTTGCCGTACCAGGCGGTGATACAGCCCGCCAGGATGCTCTCGATTGTGCATCTGTAGAAGTTTGTGAGTGCTTTTGGTGACAAACCAAATTTCTTCAGCCTCCTGAGGTTGAAGAGGCGCTGCTGCGCCTTCTTCACGATGCTGTCTGTGTGAGTGGACCAATTCAGTTTGTCTGTGATGTGTATGCCGAGGAACTTAAAACTTGCTACCCTCTCCACTACTGTTCCATCGATGTGGATAGGGGGGTGCTCCCTCTGCTGTTTCCTGAAGTCCACAATCATCTCCTTAGTTTTGTTGACGTTGAGTGTGAGGTTATTTTCCTGACACCACACTCCGAGGGCCCTCACCTCCTCCCTGTAGGCCGTCTCGTCGTTGTTGGTAATCAAGCCTACCACTGTTGTGTCGTCCGCAAACTTGATGATTGAGTTGGAGGCGTGCGTGGCCACGCAGTCGTGGGTGAACAGGGAGTACAAGAGAGGGCTCAGAACGCACCCTTGTGGGGCCCCAGTGTTGAGGATCAGCGGGGTGGAGATGTTGTTGCCTACCCTCACCACCTGGGGGCGGCCCGTCAGGAAGTCCAGTACCCAGTTGCACAGGGCGGGGTCGAGACCCAGGGTCTCGAGCTTGATGACGAGTTTGAAGGGTACTATGGTGTTAAATGCTGAGCTGTAGTTGATGAACAGCATTCTCACATAGGTATTCCTCTTGTCCAGATGGGTTAGGGCAGTGTGCAGTGTGGTTGAGATTGCATCGTCTGTGGACCTATTTGGGCGGTAAGCAAATTGGAGTGGGTCTAGGGTGTCGGGTAGGGTGGAGGTGATATGGTCCTTGACTAGTCTCTCAAAGCACTTCATGATGACGGAAGTGAGTGCTACGGGCGGTAGTCGTTTAGCTCAGTTACCTTAGCTTTCTTGGGAACAGGAACAATGGTGGCCCTCTTGAAGCATGTGGGAACAGCAGACTGGTATAGGGATTGATTGAATATGTCCGTAAACACACCGGCCAGCTGGTCTGCGCATGCTCTGAGGGCGCGGCTGGGGATGCCGTCTGGGCCTGCAGCCTTGCGAGGGTTAACACGTTTAAATGTCTTACTCACCTAGGCTGCAGTGAAGGAGAGTCTGCATGTTTTCGTTGCAGGCCGTGTCAGTGGCACTGTATTGTCCTCAAAGCGGGCAAAAAAGTTATTTAGTCTGCCTGGGAGCAGGACATCCTGGTCCGTGACTGGGCTGGATTTCTTCTTGTAGTCCGTGATTGACTGTAGACCCTGCCACATGCCTCTTGTGTCTGAGCCGTTGAATTGAGATTCTACTTTGTCTCTGTACTGACGCTTAGCTTGTTTGATAGCCTTGCGGAGGGAATAGCTGCACTGTTTGTATTCGGTCATGTTACCAGTCACCTTGCCCTGATTAAAAGCAGTGGTTCGCGCTTTTAGTTTCACGCGAATGCTGCCATCAATCCACGGTTTCTGGTTAGGGAATGTTTTAATCGTTGCTATGGGAACGACATCTTCAACGCACGTTCTAATGAACTCGCACACCGAATCAGCGTATTCGTCAATATTGTTATCTGACGCAATACGAAACATGTCCCAGTCCACGTGATGGAAGCAGTCTTGGAGTGTGGAGTCAGCTTGGACAGACCTCAGCGTGGGAGCCTCTTGTTTTAGTTTCTGTCTGTAGGCAGGGATCAACAAAATGGAGTCGTGGTCAGCTTTTCCGAAAAGAGGGCGGGGCAGGGCCTTATATGCGTCGCGGAAGTTAGAGTAACAATGATCCAAGGTTTTTCCACCCCTGGTTGCGCAATCGATATGCTGATAACATTTAGGGAGTCTTGTTTTCAGATTAGCCTTGTTAAAATCCCCAGCTACAATGAATGCAGCCTCCGGATAAATGGATTCCAGTTTGCAAAGAGTCAAATAAAGTTTGTTCAGAGCCATCGATGTGTCTGTTTGGGGGGGGACATATACGGCTGTGATTATAATCGAAGAGAATTCTCTTGGTAGATAATGCGGTCTACATTTGATTGTGAGGAATTCTAAATCAGGTGAACAGAAGGATTTGAGTTCCTGTATGTTTCTTCCATCACACCATGTCTCGTTAACCATAAGGCATACGCCCCCGCCCCTCTTCTTACCAGAAAGATGTTTGTTTCTGTCGGCGCGATGCGTGGAGAAACCCGCTGGCTGCACCGCCTCCGATAGCGTCTCTCCAGTGAGCCATGTTTCCGTGAAGCAAAGAACGTTACAGTCTCTGATGTCCCTCTGGAATGCTACCCTTGCTTGGATTTCATCAACCTTGTTGTCAATAGACTGGACATTGGCGAGAAGAATGCTAGGGAGTGGTGCACGATGTGCCCGTCTCCGGAGTCTGACCAGAAGACCGCCTCGTTTCCCTCTTTTTCGGAGTCGTTTTTTTGGGTCGCTGCATGGGATCCATTCCGTTGTCCTTGGTGAAAGGCAGAACACAGGATCCGCGTCGCGAAAAACATATTCTTGGTCGTACTGATGGTGAGTTGACGCTGATCTTATATTCAGTAGTTCTTCTCGACTGTATGTAATGAAACCTAAGATGACCTGGGGTACTAATGTAAGAAATAACACGTAAAAAAACAAAACACTGCATAGTTTCCTAGGAACGCGAAGCGAGGCGGCCATCTCTGTCGGCGCCGGAAGTGAAGCCTCCAGCATAAATACTGGAGGCTGAGACAGGAGGGGTCAGGAGACACTGTGGCCCCATCCGATGATACCCCCGGACAGGGCCAAACAGGCAGGATATAACCCCACCCACTTTGCCAAAGCACAGCCCCCACACCACTAGAGGGATATCTTCAACCACCAACTTACCATCCTGAGACAAGGCAGAGTATAGCCCACAAAGATCTCCGCCACGGCACAACCCAAGGGGGGTGCCAACCCAGACAGGAAGATCACGTCAGTGACTCAACCCACTCACCCCTCCTAGGGACGGCATGGAAGAGCACCAGTAAGCCAGTGACTTAGCCCCTGTAATAGGGTTAGAGGCAGAGAATCCCAGTGGAGAGAGGGGAATCGGCCAGGCAGAGACAGCAAGGGCGGTTCGTTGCTCCAGAGCCTTTCCGTTCACCTTCACACGCCTGGGCCAGACTACACTCAATCATATGACCCACTGAAGGGATGAGCCTTCAGTAAAGACTTAAAGGTTGAGACCGAGTCTGCATCTCTCACATGGGTAGGCAGACCATTCCATAAAAATGGGGCTCTATAGGAGAAAGCCCTGCCTCCAGCTGTTTGCTTAGAAATTCCAGGGACAATTAGGAGGCCTGCGTCTTGTGACCGTAGCGTACGTGTAGTTATGTACGGCAGGACCAAATCAGAGAGATAGGTAGGAGCAAGCCCATGTAATGCTTTGTAGGTTGGCAGTAAGACCTTGAAATCAGCCCTTGCCTTAACAGGAAGCCAGTGTAGGGAGGCTAGCACTGGAGTAATATGATCTAATTCTATTCAGGATTCTAGCAGCCGTATTTAGCACTAACTGAAGTTTATTTTGTGCTTTATCCAGGTAGCCGGAAAGTAGAGCATTGCAGTAGTCTAACCTAGAAGTAACAAAAGCATGGATTAATTTTTATGCATAATTTTTGGACAGAAAGTTTCTGATAATTGCAATGTTACGTAGATGGTTAAAGCTGTCCTTGAAACAATCTTGATATGTTCGTCAAAAGAGAGATCAGGGTCCAGAGTAACGCCGAGGTCCTTCACAGTTTTATTTGATACGACTGTACAACCATTAAGATTAATTGTCAGATTCAACAGAATATCTCTTTGTTTCTTAGGACCTAGAACAAGCATCTCTGTTTTGTCCGAGTTTAAAAGTAGAAAGTTTGCAGCCATCCACTTCCTTTATGTCTGAAACACAGGCTTCTAGCGAGGGCAATTTTGGGGCTTCACCATGTTTCATTGAATTGTAGAGCTGTGTGTCATCCGCATAGCAGTGAAAGTTAACATTATGTTTTCGAATGACATCCCCAAGAGGTAAAATATATAGTGAAAACAATAGTGGTCCTCAAACGGAACCTTGAGGAACACCGAAATTTACAGTTGATGTGTCAGAGGACAAACCATTCACAGAGACAAACTGATATCTTTCCGACAGATAAGATATAAACCAGGCCAGAACTTAACTTGTCCATGTAGACCAATTTGGGTTTCCAATCTCTCCAAAAGAATATGGTGATCAATGGTATCAAAAGCAGCACTAAGGTCTAGGAGCACGAGGACATATGCAGAACCTCGGTCTGACGTCATTTAAAGGTAATTTACCACCTTCACAAGTGCAGTCTCTGTGCTATGATGGGGTCTAAAACCAGACTGAAGCATTTCTTATACATTGTTCGTCTTCAGGAAGGCAGTGAGTTGCCGCGCAACAGCTTTTTCAAATTTTTTTGAGAGGAATGGAAGATTCAATATAGGCCGATAGTTTTTTATATTTTCTGGATCAAGGTTTGGCTTTTTCAAGAGAGGCTTTATTACTGCCACTTTTAGTGAGTTTGGTACACATCCGGTGGATAGAGAGCCTTTTATTATGTTCAACATAGGAGGGCCAACCACAGGAAGCAGCTCTTTCAGTATTTTAGTTGGAATAGAGTCCAGTATGCAGCTTGAAGGTTTAGATGGCATGATTATTTTCATCATTGTGTCAAGAGATATAGTACTAAAACACTTGAGTGTCTCTCTTGATCCTAGGTCCTGGCAGAGTTGTGCAGACTCAGGACAACTGAGCTTTGGAGGAATACGCAGATGATCATGATCTTTTCCTCAAAGAAGTTCATAAATGTTTTACTGCTGAAGTGAAAGCCATCCTCTCTTGGGGAACGCTGCTTTTTAGTTAGCTTTGAGACAGTATCAAAAATACATTTTGGATTGTTCTTATTTTCCTCAATTAAGTTGGAAAAATAGGATGATCGAGCAGCAGTGAGGGCTCTTCGATACTGCACGGTACTGTCTATCCAAGCTAGTCGGAAGACTTCCAGTTTGGTGTGGCGCCATTTCCGTTCCAATTTTCTGGAAGCTTGCTTCAGAGCTCGGGTATTTTCTGTATACCAGGGAGCTAGTTTCTTGTGACAAATGTTTTTTGTTTTTAGGGCTACAACTGCATCTAGGGTATTGCGCAAGGTTAAATTGAGTTCCTCAGTTAGGTGGTTAACTGATTTTTATCCTCTGACGTCCTTGGGTAGGCAGAGGGAGTCTGAAAGGGCATCAAGGAATCTTTGGGTTGTCTGAGAATTTATAGCACGACCTTTGATACTCCTTGGTTGAGGTCTGAGCAGATTATTTGTTGCGATTGCAAACGTAATAAAATGGTGGTCCGATAGTCCATGATTATGAGGAAAACATTTATTCCATGGGACAGTGAGTATGACATTTATTCCAGTATGACTGTGACAGTGAGTAGGTCCAGAGACATGTTGTACAAAACCCACTGAGTCGATGATGGCTCCGAAAGCCTTTTGGAGTCGGTCTGTGGACTTTTCCATGTGAATATTAAAATCACCAAAAATTTGAATATTATCTGCTATGAGTACAAGGTCCAATAGGAATTCAGGGAACTCAGTGAGGAACGCTGTATATGGCCCAATAGGCCTGTAAACAGTAGCTATAAAAAGTGATTGAGTAGGCTGCATAGATTTCAGGACTAGAAGCTCAAAAGATGAAAACATCGTTTTTTGTTGTTGTAAATATACATTTGCTATCGTAAATGTAAGCAACACCTCCGCCTTTGCGGGATGCACGGGGGATATGGTCACTAGTGTAACCATCATTATCACACACTTCACTTGCTACACTTTCGGTTTCAAGCACAGTTGCCATTTCCTCTACCTACCTGACGGAATGTCTCACACGGCCCATCAACCATGGCTGTTACTACACCCTGTATAAGTGGGTGGCGGTAATGGCCATTTTTATTGTGCTTTAACTGAAACTAGAAGATCACTTTTTTTCTACTGTGATTTACAATGCTAATGTAATGGATTTAAAAAAATGTTTTTACCCCGGGATAGCCCGCAAATATGACACATAGCAGGTAGCCGGCAGGTAGCCTAGTGGTTAGAGCGTTGGGCCAGTAACCGAAAGGTTGCAAGATTAAATCACTGAGCTGACAAGGTAAAACTCTGTATTTCTTCCCCTGAACAAGGCAGTTAACCCACTGTAGGCTGTCATTGAAAATAAGAAATGTGTTCTTAATTCGATCTGAATATATAATCAATTTAAAAGCATTAGCAGTCTTACGTTTCCCCGGAACCCCGGGTGTTATTGCTTGTTTTCGGTGCTAGGCTGCATCTCATTTCTTTGGCTGCATCTCCTGCCTCTGCCTGTGTCTTAAATCTCCATACTTTTCCCAAAGTATGCACTAGGACGCTTTCTCGCATGGATTTAAACTCTCTCTAGCCAACGATTACACCATTCATATAACCAGGAACCAATATCCGAGGTGAGTACTTAAAAAGACTAATTGCATATGATATGCCTACATTTAAAATAAATATGGGGAGCACTATGGGCAGAGCAAGATGTGATTGGGCCTACAATGACCAAAAAAGGTTGAGAACCACTGGACTAGGCAAGTGTTTAGATGGCACATTATAACAATCCCAGGAATAATCATCCATTAGCCAAGATGCCCAATATATTCATGTCCCAAGCTTGTTGAAGCCAAAATATGTGTCATCACCTGTCTCTGGAGCCATTTCAGAATATTTAATGTCTATGCGAAGCACAACTTCCTACCCATAACTGTCTTTAGATTCCCTATAAGAAAATAATTGAGTGCAAGCAAAATAACTTCACTAGTCATGCATTATGTTAGATACCTATGTGTCCTATGTATCAGATCATTTAAATGTCATTCATATTATATCTTCATTTAGAATAAATCTAACTTAATTGTCATTGTCTTGTTTTTCTTGACAGATGCCATCTTTTAGAAGAAAAAGAGGCATGCTGGTTTACAGAGACCTGACTAGAGGCGTGATAGTGTGTACACCCCTGCCATCCACTTGGATCAGTGAGAAAGTTGCTTTGTTCAGTTTTGTTCAACATAACCAGGCTAGTCCACTCAATAACAATTGTCACTACTCTCCAGGGAGTACTGGAAGAACAGAGCCGGTTCCCTCTGCAGCAGAAGTTGTGCCCAGCTGCAGTGATGCACCTCCTCCACCAACATAAAAAAGTAAGACACCGGATGTTGAGGCCTGGAAGGGGTTGAGGGAGCTACTCCACATGCCTGCAGTGGAGCTGGAATGTCCTCCACCGAAAGCCATCTGCAGTGTGTGTAGAGATTTGGAGGAGGCTGAGCTATGGCACTGTGGGGATTGCGGCTCAGATAAATATTTCTGTGCCACCTGTGCTGTGAGAACACACAGCGCTCCCAACATTGTCCACCATTTGGTGATATGGAAGGTAATGTATTTTATGTTATGTCAACAAACCTGTCAACTTCTGGCTTACAAATATTGCTTCCCAGTCAAAAATGTTGATCATGTACATACAATTCAGTTTCTATAATATGTTACAGTTCCCTGCAGCAGTAAAGTCAATGTGACAAAATCTGTTGTGCCTAGCACCGAATTGATTTAGAATTTTCTAACAACTTGAGCGATGAAATATCCCCCTGATAGTGTAGTTTCAAATCTGAAACTACTGTAGTCTGTTCTACAACAGATGTGTCTGTCTGTCTGTCTGTTTTAGTCAAAATAGAAATAGAAAACTGACATCTGGCACTTTTACCATCTTGCAAACTGTATCAGAGCATCAAGCATAGCAGCACCATGCACAGAGACAGTTACTCCCTCCAAGCCATAAGACTGTTGATGAACTGACTCTTTGCTGCTATGGCAACTACCACACTGTACTTAATATATTGGGACTGTAGTTATCTACTTATTTCATTGTATTGTGCACACTACACTGTATTCCTGCGCAAATGACAACTTTGATTTAGATTTCATTTGATCTATATTACCATAACTCTGTTCGCTCTGTTGTTATGATGAAAATATGGAGTCTTTTCGAAAGAGACATGCATTGCACCAACATCGGATCTAATGTTTAGTAATGCAACCTAAGAAACGGAATATCCTCATTTCAGGAAGAGCTCATGACATCTGGCTACAGTTTTGCAGCTGTGAGCTGGAACCTGTCACTCTGATCCCCCACAGATCCCCCACAGACTCTTCCCCCCAGCCGCAGACAGCAATTTCAGTGGACCTCCTGCGCCAGTTTGCAGCCCTGCAGCTGTGTGTGGGGTGTCTTTGAGGGGGATTACCTTGGCTTTCCATAAATCCAGTATGGTAGGATTCTTATTTGAATTCAGTGTTGTTCATCATTGATAAGGGGAAATATACCCAACCTCAGTTGTCTTTGTTATATATATTCTATAATTTCCAAACAGTAGTAATGTTATGCGGCAATACCATTGCAAGCCTCTCAAAAACCCACCACCTCATCCAAGTTGTGGAAGGCGGAAACAGATAAAGTACAGGATTGCCAGACAGAGCAAAGTTTTGTGGGTGGCTGGTCCACCCAGGTCGTTACGGTTGCCATGAAGGCCTGTCTGGATCCACAACATGCTGGATAACGGGGCTTTGGTAAAGCTTGGTGGACCAATCACTTGCTTAGTGGTTACTACAGATTACAGATACATTCACGAAGAAACTACAGAGTAAATGACCTATTCTTCCCAAAGAGCAAAAGGGTTTAAGTTACGCCCTTGCAAATGTCCCTTCCCTGTATCCCTAATAATATTGTATAATTCATTATTTGCATTCATCAAATTATTGCAAATTATGCCCTATTTGGGCTTGCCAGGAAAAGATAATCTGGGACCAGCATTGAGGGTCCCAAACATGCTGGGCAGTTATTTTATGACTAAGACAGAGTCAACTGCTTTGTAGGAAGAGCATCCTACACACCAACTGAGGTATACTGGATTTTGAAGAATGGGATGTATCTTGCAATCAGTTAGTTTCACTAGCCCTCTTCTGTTTGACTTGTATTTGTGTGTATTACCAACAGCTGGGCTAATGTTGGAGACATTAAAAGGTTTGATTGAAATCAGGAGAAGCCATTTATCCTTGGTGATGCGATTAGATAATGTATTTAATCACCGACACCGATCACCGACAACGATGAGACAGCCTATAGGGAGAAGGTCAGAGACCTGACCGTGTGGTGCAAGGACAACAACTTCTCCCTCAATGTGATCAAGACAAAGGAGATGATTCTGGACTACAGGAAAAGGAGGACCGAGCATGCCCCATTCTCATCAACGGGGCTGTAGTGGAGCAAGTTGAGAGCTTCAAGTTCCTTGGCGTCCACATCACCAACAAACTAACATGGTCCAAGCACACCAAGACAGTCGTGAAGAGGGCACGACAAAACCTATTTCCCCTCAGGAGACTGAAAAGATTTGTCATGGGTCCTCAGATCCTCAAAAGGTTTTACAGCTGCACCATCGAGAGCATCCTGACGGGTTGCATCACTGCCTGCTATGGCAACTGATCGGCCTCCGACCGCAAGGCACTACAGAGGGTAGTGCGTACGGCCCAGTACATCACCGGGGCCAAGCTTCCTGCAATCCAGGACCTCTATACCAGGTGGTGTCAGAGGAAGGCCCTAAAAATTGTCAAAGACTCCAGCCACCCTAGTCATAGACTGTTCTCTCTGCTACTGCACGGCAAGCGGTACCGGAGCGCCAAGTCTAGATCCAAGAGGCTTCAAAACAGCTTCTACCCCCAAGCCATAAGACTCCGGAACAGCTACTCAAATGGCTACCCAGACTATTTGCATTGCCCCTCACCCCCTCCCCCTATTCTACACTGCTGTTATTATCTATGCATAGTCACTTTACTAACTCTACCTACATGTACATGTTACCTCAATTACCTCGACACCGGTGCCCCTTCACATTGACTCTGTACCAGTACCCCCTGTATATAGCCCCGGTATTGCTATTTACTATTGCTCTTTAATTATTTGTTATTCTTATCTCTTACTTTTTTTAAAGGTATTTTCTTAAAACTGCATTGTTGGTTACGGGCATGTAAGTTAGCATTTCACTGAAAGGTCTACCTACACCTGATGTAAGTTATCATTTCACTGAAAGGTCTACCTACACCTGATGTAAGTTATCATTTCACTGAAAGGTCTACCTACACCTGATGTAAGTTAGCATTTCACTGAAAGGTCTACCTACACCTGATGTAAGTTAGCATTTCACTGAAAGGTCTACCTACACCTGATGTAAGTTATCATTTCACTGAAAGGTCTACCTACACCTGATGTAAGTTAGCATTTCACTGAAAGGTCTACCTACACCTGATGTAAGTTAGCATTTCACTGAAAGGTCTACCTACACCTGATGTAAGTTATCATTTCACTGAAAGGTCTACCTACACCTGATGTAAGTTAGCATTTCACTGAAAGGTCTACCTACACCTGATGTAAGTTAGCATTTCACTGAAAGGTCTACCTACACCTGATGTAAGTTAGCATTTCACTGAAAGGTCTACCTACACCTGATGTTTTTGGTGCATGTGACAAATACGATTTGATTTCATATTTAACCACCACCCTGTAGTAAGAGATCCATGAATCTTTTGATACGGTTTTATGAATGGCTTGAAACAGATCGCTCCATACCTGCTTTGTAATCATAAGTAATGTTTTACACAAAAATGCACAAAAGAACTGCTCGTACACTAAATTCATTTGACATTTTGAAAAACAGTCCCGATCTGATGGTAGACACCATATTTGCAGTGCCAGCCTTTCATGCCTATGCTCATGATGCTGACTATCAGGTAACAAATATTTTTTTCTTTATCATTTATTCGGTTAAACACCACTTCTTTGTAGTTGTAGACAGTTACCCTGACAGCTAGTTGTAATTTGTTCTAGTCCCTTAATTAATCATCATCACCCATTGTAATGCTCATTATGTTTTCTGATTGTACTTTACATTTCAGGCCACTGATGGTACCAGGTATGTGACTGGTAGTGGGCTTGCTGACGGAGAACAGATGGAGAGGTTATGGTCCTACCTTTAAAAATGTGGGAAGATCACAAAAGAGATGACACCGTCTCATTGTGTTGACAGCCTCACTGATGCCCTCCTCTACTACACAGCCAGGGTCAGCAAGAAGCAAGGTATACATGTAGAACTGGAAATCAGGGAAGTATTGAGATGACCCATTGTTCAGGATTGTGTTGATATCATTTAGCAAAAAAAAAACACAGATTTAAAAAAAAAAATATATATATATATATATATATATGAAATGTATGTTCACCTTCATATGCTAGAGCACCGGCAATAGAACTCTGTCGGCAGAAGGTCCTGAAGGAGGAAACCGAGGCAAAAGAGGAGTTCATGGTGCTGCTAAACAGCATTCCAGGTTAGATTCCATGTGTTTTGCTCATCATTTTTGTTTATGCACTGCTCAAAAAAATAAAGGGAACACTTAAACAACACAATGTAACTCCAAGTCAATCACACTTCTGTGAAATCAAACTGTCCACTTAGGATTTTTAATGAATTTATTTGCAAATTATGGTGGAAAATAAGTATTTGGTCACCTACAAACAAGCAAGATTTCGGGCTCTCACAGACCTGTAACTTCTTCTTTAAGAGGCTCCTCTGTCCTCCACTCGTTATCTGTATTAATGGCACCTGTTTGAACTTGTTATCAGTATAAAAGACACCTGTCCACAACCTCAAACAGTCATACTCCAAACTCCACTATGGCCAAGACCAAAGAGCTGTCTAAGGACACCAGAAACAAAATTGTAGACATGCACCAGGCTGGGAAGCCTGAATCTGCAATAGGTAAGCAGCTTGGTTTGAAGAAATCAACTGTGGGAGCAATTATTAGGAAATGGAAGACATACAAGACCACTGATAATCTTCCTTGATCTGGGGCTCCACGCAAGATCTCACCCCGTGGGGTCAAAATGATCACAAGAACAGTGAGCAAAAATCCCAGAACCACACAGGGGGACCTAGTGAATGACCTGAAGAGAGCTGGGACCAAAGTAACAAAGCCTACCATCAGTAAAATACTACACCGCCAGGGACTCAAATCCTGCAGTGCCAGACGTGTCCCCCTGCTTAAGCCAGTACATGTCCAGGCCCGTCTGAAGTTTGCTAGAGAGCATTTGGATGATCCAGAAGAAGATTGGGAGAATGTCATATGGTCAGATGAAACCAAAATATAACTTTTTGGTAAAAACTCAACTTGTCGTGTTTGGAGGACAAAGAATGCTGAGTTGCATCCAAAGAACACCATACCTACTGTGAAGCATGGGGTGGAAACATCATGCTTTGGGGCTGTTTTTCTGCAAAGGGACCAGGACGACTAATCCGTTTAAAGGAAAGAATGAATGGGGCCATGTATCGTGGGATTTTGAGTGAAAACCTCCTTCCATCAGCAAGGGCATTGAAGATGAAATGTGGCTGGGTCTTTCAGCATGACAATGATCCCAAACACACCGAAGGAGTGGCTTCGTAAGAAGCATTTCAAGGTCCTGGAGTGGCCTAGCCAGTCTCCAAATCTCAACCCCATAGAAAATATTTGGAGGGAGTTGAAAGTCTGTGTTGCCCAGCAACAGCCCCAAAACATCACTGCTCTAGAGGAGATCTGCATGGAGGAATGGGCCAAAAAACCAGCAACAGTGTGTAAAAACCTCGTGAAGACTTACAGAAAACGTTTGACCTCTGTCATTGCCAACAAAGGGTATATAACAAAGTATTGAGATAAACTTTTGTTATTGACCAAATACTTATTTTCCACCATAATTTGCAAATAAATTCATTAAAAATGTGATTTTCTGGAATTGTTTTTCTCATTTTGTCTGTCATAGTTGAAGTGTACCTATGATGAACATTACAGGCCTCTCTCATATTTTTAAGTGGGAGAACTTGCACAATTGGTGGCTGACTAAATACTTTTTTGCCCCACTGTAGTTTGCAGTAAAAATCATGAAAAGTTAAATTGATATTTTTTGGGTCATATGTGACCTCGTCCTCTGCTGTTCGGATAGCCATGGTTGTACGCTCTGACTGGTCTTTTTTAAATTGGTAAGCAAGCAATCCACTCGGCCTATTGCTATACTCATGGTATTTCTGTTTAGTAAAGAAAACTTTTTTTTAAATCTCCCGAGTGTAGTCCAAATTCAGTTTGGCTTTGGCTGCTTTAAGTTGACTCCAGGAGGTGCTGTCTGGGGATTGTTTATGTACTTTTTCACAGCATTCCAGCTCCCTCTCAAGATCTAGCCTGTGTGCTTCCATTGCTTTTTTCTTAAAGGAAGCATATGCAATTAGATGACCTCTTAGTGTGGCTTTAGCAGCGTCCCACATTGTGGCCGGAGAAACAGGAGAATCTTTGCTGTCTTGTGTGTAGTTGTCTACCCATGTAGTTACCAATGTATGGAACGCTTTGTTTGATAACATGGAGGTGTTTAATTTCCAGCTCTTTGACCTCGGGATGTTTTTGCAGAAGTCAAAGCGGAGGTGGGCAAAGGCGTGATCTGAAAGTGCTATGGGTCCGATTGTACACGTGTCTGAATTTATGAAACTCTTTGGGATAAAAATGTAATCTATACGGGGTAGGTGTTATGGACATTAGAGTAGTATGTATAGTCCATAGATGAGCTATTAGTCTCTCTCCAGATATCTATCAGTCCCATCTCTTTAGTAAGAGAGTTCAACATATTTGCAGATCTAGGATTTGTGGTGGGGACTTGATGTGATTTGTCTAGGGTTGGGTTAAGGGTACAATTAAAATCTCCGGCCACCACGCCAAAGGAAACACAATGCTCATTGAACAGGGTTATCATTTTTGACATGAAAGCAGGAGTATCTGTGTTAGGGGTGTATATATTTAAGATAGTAATTGGTTGACCATACAGTGACCCAGTTATCAAAATAAATCTCCCCTCCGGATCAGATATATTTTTGTCAATTATGAATGGAACATTCTTGTGGATAAGTATGGCTGTACCTCTACTGTTTGATTTGAAAGATGAGAAATACACCTGTCCCACCCAAGCTCTGCGGCGTTTAGCATGTTCGGCATCACAGAGGTGTGTCTCTTGTAATAAATAGCGCGATGTCTGCTTTTTCCTTTTCTAGAGCACATAGTATCTTTTTCCGTTTTATTGCATGACCTAAACCATGGCAGTTCCATGTCAATAGATTTAAGGTACTAGTCATCGTCATCGAACAGTAATTGAACTTTAGTGCAAGTCATCTCTGTGTAAAAGTGGATAATAGTTACAGCTGCGTTCACATAAAAGGAAAATAAATGGTGTACATAAAATAACAATCTCTGAACACCCCAGCCGCGTTCCCAAACAACTCAACACATCCCGTTGGATCTATTACCCCCCCGCTCAGTCTCAATTCTGTGTTCCGAAAAAAAAAAACGGGAACAGTTAGCAACGCACAACGTCTCCCTCTCCCCACCAAGGAAATGCCTCATCCTCTCCACCCCACATTGAGTAAATGACAACGTAGCCCATGTCCAGACCACACTAAAAGAGGGAGAAAATAAAATCCATAGCCCAGTCTACATATACAGTGCCTTGCGAAAGTTTTCGGCCCCCTTGAACTTTGCGACCTTTTGCCACATTTCAGGCTTCAAACATAAAGATATAAAACTGTATTTTTTTGTGAAGAATCAACAACAAGTGGGACACAATCATGAAGTGGAACGACATTTATTGGATATTTCAAACTTTTTTAACAAAAAACTGAAAAATTGGGCGTGCTAAATTATTCAGCCCCCTTAAGTTAATACTTTGTAGCGCCACCTTTTGCTGTGATTATAGCTGTAAGTCGCTTGGGGTATGTCTCTATCAGTTTTGCACATCGAGAGACTGAATTTTTTTCCCATTCCTCCTTGCAAAACAGCTCGAGCTCAGTGAGGTTGGATGGAGAGCATTTGTGAACAGCAGTTTTCAGTTCTTTCCACAGATTCTCGATTGGATTCAGGTCTGGACTTTGACTTGGCCATTCTAACACCTGGATATGTTTATTTTTGAACCATTCCATTGTAGATTTTGCTTTATGTTTTGGATCATTGTCTTGTTGGAAGACAAATCTCCGTCCCAGTCTCAGGTCTTTTGCAGACTCCATCAGGTTTTCTTCCAGAATGGTCCTGTATTTGGCTCCATCCATCTTCCCATCAATTTGAACCATCTTCCCTGTCCCTGCTGAAGAAAAGCAGGCCCAAACCATGATGCTGCCACCACCATGTTTGACAGTGGGGATGGTGTGTTCAGGGTGATGAGCTGTGTTGCTTTTACGCCAAACATAACGTTTTGCATTGTTGCCAAAAAGTTCAATTTTGGTTTCATCTGACCAGAGCACCTTCTTCCACATGTTTGATGTGTCTCCCAGGTGGCTTGTGGCAAACTTTAAACGACACTTTTTATGGATATCTTTAAGAAATGGCTTTCTTCTCTCCACTCTTCCATAAAGGCCAGATTTGTGCAATATACAACTGATTGTTGTCCTATGGACAGAGTCTCCCACCTCAGCTGTAGATCTCTGCAGTTCATCCAGAGTGATCATGGGCCTCTTGGCTGCATCTCTGATCAGTCTTCTCCTTGTATGAGCTGAAAGTTTAGAGGGACGGCCAGGTCTTGGTAGATTTGCAGTGGTCTGATACTCCTTCCATTTCAATATTATCGCTTGCACAGTGCTCCTTGGGATGTTTAAAGCTTGGGAAATCTTTTTGTATCCAAATCCGGCTTTAAACTTCTTCACAACAGTATCTCGGACATGCCTGGTGTGTTCCTTGTTCTTCATGATGCTCTCTGCGCTTTTAATGGACCTCTGAGACTATCGCAGTGCAGGTGCATTTATACGGAGACTTGATTACACACAGGTGGATTGTATTTATCATCATTAGTCATTTAGGTCAACATTGGATCATTCAGAGATCCTCACTGAACTTCTGGAGAGAGTTTGCTGCACTGAAAGTAAAGGGGCTGAATAATTTTGCACGCCCAATTTTTCAGTTTTTGATTTGTTAAAAAAGTTTGAAATATCCAATAAATGTCGTTCCACTTCATGATTGTGTCCCACTTGTTGTTGATTCTTCACAAAAAATACAGTTTTCTATCTTTATGTTTGAAGCCTGAAATGTGGCAAAAGGTCGCAAAGTTCAAGGGGGCCGAATACTTTCGCAAGGCACTGTACCTCCCCCAAGGGACATAGGGGACCACAAGTAATAATAGCAACAAAAATATGGAAATAAAAGCAGGCTGAAACGTTAGTAGGCCTAGGTTAGGCTGTCAAAGGTTAAAATGTCATGTAGTTCAGGTCAGGGTGTTGAGCCTATCCCTCTCAGCTAAAGGAAAATAAATATAGATTGGACGGTTATAATGACATTTAGCGGGGCGAGTGGGTCTTTGGATATCGGCTATATGTTGTCTTACCTCCTTTAGTAATAGCATTAATCGCATTTAGTCATTGGTCCGTTTCTCATCGACCATCGATTGTCTTTCAAAAAACGTTTTGCCTCTTCGTGAGTTTTGAAGTGTCGCAGGGCTCCTTGGTGAAGAATCCTGAGCTCGTTTGGGTATTTGAATCCCCTGAAGATGCTTCGGTCAATGGAGTATTTCTTCAACTCGTCAAACTCTCGGCGCTTTCGGCATATTCTAGCTGACAGGTCCTGGTGTAAAGTGAGTTTGGCGTTTCCCATTGTGATGGTGTTGATTTTCGCCGCCTGTAGGACTCGTTCCTTGTCAGTGACTCTCAGGAAACGTATGGTGATTGGGCGCGGTGGTTGTCTGGCTGCTGGTGGGGGCCTCAGTGCTCGGTGAGCCTTGCTTTCCACCTGGCTATCCCTACCCCGGTCAACAGCCCTGCAACACCTACAGCAACTTGCCCAAGCCTCCCCCATTTCTCCTTCACCCAAATCCAGATAGCTGATGTTCTGAAAAAGCTGCAAAATCTGGACCCCTACAAATCAGCTGGGCTAGACAATCTAGACCCTCTCTTTCTAAAATTATACGCCGCAATTGTTGCAACCCCTATTACTAGCCTGTTCAACCTCTCTTTCGCATCGTCTGAGATCCCCAAAGATTGGCAAGCTGCTGCGGTCATCCCCCTCTTCAAAGGGGGAGACACTCTAGACGCAAACTGTTACAGACCTATATCTATCCTACCCTGCCTTTCTAAGGTCTTCGAAAGCCAAGTTAACAAACAGATCACCGACCATTTCGAATCCCACCGTACCTTCTCCGCTATGCAATCTGGTTTCCGTCCTACATGTAGTGTTGGACATTGGAATATTCAAGGTCCTAAACGATATCATAATCGTCATCGACAAAAGACAATACTGTGCAGCCTTATCCATCAACCTGGCTTTTGACTCTGTCAATCACTGCATTCTTATCGACAGACTCAACAGCCTTGGTTTCTCAAATGACTGCCTCACCTGGGTCCCCACCTACTTATCAGATAGAGTTCAGTGTGTCAAATGGGAGGGCCTGTTGTCCGAACCTCTGAAAGTCTCAATGGGGGTGCCACAGGGTTCAATTATCGGTCCAACTCTTTTCTCTGTATACGTCAATGATGTCGCTCTTGCGGCTGGTGATTCTCTGATCCATCTATACGCAGAAAACACCATTCTGTATACTTCTGGCCCTTCTTTGGACACTGTGTTAACTAACCTCCATACGAGCTTCAATGCCATACAACTCTCCTTCCGTGGCCTCCAACTGCTCTTAAATGCAAGTAAAACTAAATGCATGCTCTTCAACTGATCGATGCACACATCTGCCCAACCGCCTAGCATGACTACTCTGGATAGTTCTGACTTAGAATATGTGGACAAATATCTAGGTGTCTGGTTAGACTGTAAACACTCCTTCCAGACTCATATTAAGCATCTCCAATCCAAAATGAAATCTAGAATCGGCTTCCTATTTCACAATTAAGCATATTTCACTCATGCTGCCAAACATACCCTCGTAAAACTGACTATCCTACCGATCCTTGACTTTGGCGATGTCATTTACAAAATATCCTCCAACACTCTACTTAGCAAATTGGATGCAGCCTATCACAGTGCCATCCATTTCGTCACCAAAGCCCCATATACTACCCACCACTGCGACCTGTATGCTCTCCTTGGCTGGCCCTCGCTTCATATTCGTCGCCAAACCCACTGGCTTCAGGTCATCTATAAGTCCTTGCTAGGTAAAGCCCCGCCTTATCTCAGCTCACTGGTCACCATAGCAGCACCCACCCCTAGCACATGCTCCAGCAGGTATATTTCACTGGTCACCCCCAAAGCTAATTTCTCCTTTGGCCGCCTTTCCTTCCAGTTCTCTGCTGCCAATGACTGGAACGAATTGCAAAAATCACTGAAGCTGGAGACTCATATCTCCGTCACTATCTTTAAGCATCAGCTATCAGAGCAGCTTACAGATCATTGCACCTCTACGTAGCCCATCTGTAAATAGCCCATCCTACTACCTCATCCCCATATTGTTATTATTATTATTTATTTTTTTGCTCCTTTGCACCACATTATCTCTACTTGCACATTCATCTTCTGCACATCTCACTCCAGTGTTTATTTGCGAAATTGTAATTATTTTGCCACTACGGTCTATATATTGCCTTACCTCCCTAATCTTACTTACTTGTACTTCCGGCGCCGACAGAGATGGCCGCCTCGCTTCGCGTTCCTAGGAAACTATGCAGTTTTTTGTTTTTTTACGTGTTATTTCTTACATTAGTACCCCAGGTCATCTTAGGTTTCATCACATACAGTCGAGAAGAACTACTGAATATAAGATCAGCGTCAACTCACCATCAGTATGACCAAGAATACGCTTTTCGCGACGCGGATCCTGTGCTCTGCCTTACAAACAGAACAACGGAGTGGATCCCATGCAGCGACCCAAAAAAACGACTCCGAAAAAGAGGGAAACGAGGCGGTCTTCTGGTCAGACTCCGGAGACGGGCACACCGTGCACCATTCCCTAGCATTCTTCTTGCCAATGTCCAGTCTCTTGACAACAAGGTTGATGAAATCCGAGCAAGGGTAGCATTCCAGAGGGACATCAGAGACTGTAACGTTCTTTGCTTCACGGAAACGTGGCTTACTGGAGAGACGCTATCCGAAGCGGTGCAGCCAACAGGTTTCTCCACGCATCGCGCAGACAGGAAAAAACATATTTCTGGTAAAAAGAGGGGCGGGGGCGTATGCCTTATGACTAACGTGACATGGTGTGATGAAAGAAACATACAAGAACTCAAATCCTTCTGTTCACCTGATTTAGAATTCCTCACAATCAAATGTAGACCGCATTATCTACCAAGAGAATTCTCTTCGATTATAATCACAGCCGTATATATCCCCCCCCAAGCAGACACATCGTTGGCTCTGAATGAACTTTATTTGACTCTTTGCAAACTGGAAAGCATTTATCCGGAGGCTGCATTCATTGTAGCTGGGGATTTTAACAAGGCTAATCTGAAAACAAGACTCCCCAAATTTTATCAGCATATCGATTGCGCAACCAGGGGTGGAAAGACCTTGGATCATTGTTACTCTAACTTCCGCGACGCATATAAGGCCCTGCCCCGCCCCCCTTTCGGAAAAGCTGACCACGACTCCATTCTGTTGATCCCTGCCTACAGACAGAAACTAAAACAAGAGGCTCCCACGCTGAGGTCTGTCCAACGCTGGTCCGACCAAGCTGACTCCACACTCCAAGACTGCTTCCATCACGTGGACTGGGACATGTTTCGTATTGCGTCAGACAACAACATTGACGAATACGCTGATTCGGTGTGCGAGTTCATTAGAACGTGCGTTGAAGATGTCGTTCCCATAGCAACGATTAAAACATTCCCTAACCAGAAACCGTGGATTGATGGCAGCATTCGTGTGAAACTGAAAGCGCGAACCACTGCTTTTAATCAGGGCAAGGTGTCTGGTAACATGACCGAATACAAACAGTGCAGCTATTCCCTCCGCAAGGCTATCAAACAAGCTAAGCGTCAGTACAGAGACAAAGTAGAATCTCAATTCAACGGCTCAGACACAAGAGGCATGTGGCAGGGTCTACAGTCAATCACGGACTACAGGAAGAAATCCAGCCCAGTCACGGACCAGGATGTCCTGCTCCCAGGCAGACTAAATAACTTTTTTGCCCGCTTTGAGGACAATACAGTGCCACTGACACGGCCTGCAACGAAAACTTTCGGTCTCTCCTTCACTGCAGCCGAGGTGAGTAAGACATTTAAACGTGTTAACCCTCGCAAGGCTGCAGGCCCAGACGGCATCCCCAGCCGCGCCCTCAGAGCATGCGCAGACCAGCTGGCCGGTGTGTTTACGGACATATTCAATCAATCCCTATACCAGTCTGCTGTTCCCACATGCTTCAAGAGGGCCACCATTGTTCCTGTTCCCAAGAAAGCTAAGGTAACTGAGCTAAACGACTACCGCCCCGTAGCACTCACTTCCGTCATCATGAAGTGCTTTGAGAGACTAGTCAAGGACCATATCACCTCCACCCTACCTGACACCCTAGACCCACTCCAATTTGCTTACCGCCCAAATAGGTCCACAGACGATGCAATCTCAACCACACTGCACACTGCCCTAACCCATCTGGACAAGAGGAATACCTATGTGAGAATGCTGTTCATTGACTACAGCTCGGCATTCAACACCATAGTACCCTCCAAGCTCGTCATCAAGCTCGAGACCCTGGGTCTCGACCCCGCCCTGTGCAACTGGGTACTGGACTTCCTGACGGGCCGCCCCCAGGTGGTGAGGGTAGGCAACAACATCTCCTCCCCGCTGATCCTCAACACTGGGGCCCCACAAGGGTGCGTTCTGAGCCCTCTCCTGTACTCCCTGTTCACCCACGACTGCGTGGCCACGCACACCTCCAACTCAATCATCAAGTTTGCGGACGACACAACAGTGGTAGGCTTGATTACCAACAACGACGAGACGGCCTACAGGGAGGAGGTGAGGGCCCTCGGAGTGTGGTCTCAGGAAAATAACCTCACACTCAACGTCAACAAAACTAAGGAGATGATTGTGGACTTCAGGAAACAGCAGAGGGAACACCCCCCTATCCACATCGATGGAACAGTAGTGGAGAGGGTAGCAAGTTTTAAGTTCCTCGGCATACACATCACAGACAAACTGAATTGGTCCACTCACACAGACAGCATTGTGAAGAAGGCGCAGCAGCGCCTCTTCAACCTCAGGAGGCTGAAGAAATTTGGCTTGTCACCAAAAGCACTCACAAACTTCTACAGATGCACAATCGAGAGCATCCTGGCGGGCTGTATCACCGCCTGGTACGGCAACTGCTCCGCCCTCAACCGTAAGGCTCTCCAGAGGGTAGTGAGGTCTGCACAACGCATCACCGGGGGCAAACTACCTGCCCTCCAGGACACCTACACCACCCGATGTCACAGGAAGGCCATAAAGATCATCAAAGACATCAACCACCCGAGCCACTGCCTGTTCACCCCGCTATCATCCAGAAGGCGAGGTCAGTACAGGTGCATCAAAGCTGGGACCGAGAGACTGAAAAACAGCTTCTATCTCAAGGCTATCAGACTGTTAAACAGCCACCACTAACATTGAGTGGCTGCTGCCAACACACTGACACTGACTCAACTCCAGCCACTTTAATAATGGGAATTGATGGGAAATGATGTAAATATATCACTAGCCACTTTAAACAATGCTACCTTATATAATGTTACTTACCCTACATTATTCATCTCATATGCATACGTATATACTGTACTCTATATCATCGACTGTATCCTTATGTAATACATGTATCACTAGCCACTTTAACTATGCCACTTTGTTTACATACTCATCTCATATGTATATACTGTACTCGATACCATCTACTGTATCTGCCTATGCTGCTCTGTACCATCACTCATTCATATATCCTTATGTACATATTCTTTATCCCCTCACACTGTGTACAAGACAGTAGTTTTGGAATTGTTAGTTAGATTACTTGTTGGTTATTACTGCATTGTCGGAACTAGAAGCACAAGCATTTCGCTACACTCGCATTAACATCTGCTAACCATGTGTATGTGACAAATAAAATTTGATTTGATTTGATTTACTTCATTTGCACAACTGTATATAGACTTTTGTATCGTCTTATTGACTGTATGTTTGTCTATTCCATGTGTAACTCTGTGCTGTTGTTTGTCACACTGCTTTGCTTTATCTTGGCCAGGTTGCAGTTGTAAATGAGAACTTGTTCTCAACTGGCTTACCTGGTTGAATAAAGGTGAAATAAAAAAAAATAGCGTATGTGGGAATGTCTTATGTCCGTCCTACATGTAGTGTTGGACATTGGAATATTCCTCAACTGCATATATCATAAATTGCTAATGCAAATATAAGTATTATGTTCAACAACTGACATTTTCAGATATTATTTTGACAAACACACTTTGGTGCTTACAATTCATTCTCTATTGTCATAGATTTGGTGGGCACTGTCATCTGTGATCTTTGTGATATGACTTTCTTTAAGCACGTACTGATGAAGCTGTCACTTAATATGTTTTCTTAAAGTCTACAAGCGCTCTACATTTATTCACTCTGATAGGGTTGGATCCTATATGCTACTTTTATTATTGTCCAGTAAATGGTTCAGTGCCTATAATTTAAGCTGTGTGTAGAATGGGACATAAAGGAAGTTACCTCTACTACTAGATTATAGTGATAAGGAAAACAGCATACAAATTTGGCTTGTGTATTAATTTGCCTTTAACTAATCATAATTCCATTATTTTTACATAAAAAAAGAGAACACTTCAAAATGAGAAGATCCTGCCATGGAAAATACGACTGGGTGGACATAAAGTGGAAAGGAGGGGAAATAACTCACACCATGCAGCAGGACACCTTCAGCTGCGGGGTCTTTATAATGCAGGTTTGATAGTTATATTTTCAATAATGAATGGTTAGCTGTTATGTTACAATTAGGTCAAAAACTCTATTTTACTTTTTGGTGTAGATGGCCAAGGAAGTTGCACAGAACTTCCCCAACATCCCTTCTCAAATTCATATGGAACCTTCAAAAACACATGGAGCAACTGCAAAAATAAATGGCTGAGGATATACTAAAAATGTCTGGTATGTAATGACATTTAATTCAAAGTAAATGTAAATTCTTTATTTGTATGTAGTTGTGTGGGACAGCCATATGATTTCAGAGTTCAACAAAGCCAACAACTGCCTCATGGGTGCCACTGATAAAGAACCTGGATGTGGCCCAAAGACTGACTGGGTTAGTAACTTTATTTAACATGTTTATAATCTTTTGACAACAGTGACGGCATGTAAGACAATTTATGATATAACACAGTGGACAGCTAATTTGTCATTCGTCATGCTGCAATGATATTTGATATTATTTATAACCTGTTACGCTTTGTTTTGTTTTGATTGAATGTTTTACATGCCAACGGTGGTTCCATGTGCTGTGCCTAGGAATGAAGACAAAAGAGTTCAACAGAGTAAACAACACAAACTGTCAGTGCTGTCTTTGTTGTAAATGTATGCTATACCCCATCCACACTGAAGAGGCTCTGAAATGTACATCAACCAGGGATAAAGAGAAAGTTAACACTGTGAAATGCTTCATACTTAATTGAAGTTGTGTCTGTTGACATGTTGGAAAAGATTAAAGATCTACAATTTGTTTAATTTGTCAATATTACATTTTTATTCATTGATTTACTGGCGTTACATGTTCAGTATATGTATTGACCAGCAAACCCACTGCAGCCTACCTCACTAGCTCACTCTCTGCTGTTGGTGGACATAAAAGACAACTATAGGCGAATATCCAACCTGAAACTGGTTTTTACCTCGGTCAGGAACCGTTGGTCAGCCTGCAATAATGATTTTGGATTTGTAAAAAATACATGTAGAGGTCAATAAATCATCTGAACCAATTATGCTAATCTGTTATGTTAACTATCCAAGCGTTGTAGTACACCCAGAAATTAAGAGGCAATTAAATCCAGTTGGAATGCGCCCGCGGGCTAGCAATGTCAGTCAAGCCAGTTGAACACGAGTTGCCGGAGCTCGTTCAGAGGTAACTTAACATTTAAAACTAGGTTAATTGTTTTAATTCATTTATGAGCTGCAAATGCAATGCTCATTTATTTCTTAATTGCCATTTTGCGTCCTCGGTCTACGAAGGTCCTCTTGTCGGCCATGCTGCAAATGTGATCTCGCGTTATGTCATTGTCAATACAGTAAATCTACACCACGATATGAAATGTTGATTTGATGATAGTTCTCGATTATACCGACTGATTGCTATTGCATGGTGTGCTCTGACAAGTCTGGGTGTAAGAGGGCGTTGTGCCAACCAAAGTAATGTACTACAACCACAATATTTGCTACTAGGCTAATTGCTGTCAAACTAATGTACCATTTCAATTCAGTCAATTCTGGATGTGAACTGATATTCCTATTTAAAAATCCATAAACAAAGAATTATGGCATTTAGGATTTGTTTAAATGTCCCCATCTCATACCTTCCCTTGTTTACTGCCTACATACACCTCCCATTCCACTGTCATCCATAAGCAGAGCAGTTACTTTATAAATTACTGCAATAGAAAAAGTTTGTTTACAGGACGTTTCAGATCTGAAATAATGTCATCACATGACTCATTTACATAAGTTTAATGTGTTCAACTTTCCTCGAGTATGCTATATTACAGTGTATTCCAAATGAATTTGTCTTACAGTAACCATACAGTGGTTCACACATACTGTATAAGGACATATTTAACCTGTGAAGGGTTAGTAAGCACAAAGTACATAGCACAGATGGACACAAAAGATCACCTACTAACATCAATACAACGCCAATAACCTTGGAACCCAGAACCAATGTATGTCACAAGATTATATCGCCTATTGCTCACTTCAAGTATAATATACCCATCTCACCCATCTCAGTAGCCAGAGTACAACAAACTGTTTTCAAATATCAGTTAAAATGTTTGAACACAAAGGTAGAAAAATATGGCAAATATAAAAGGTTTCAAATATTTACATTCTACTAAAACTGGGGTGTGAGGTTTTTCCTGTCCACATGATCGGACCAGGAAAACTTCAGGTACTATACATTCCTAGTCCGGTCAGGGAAAACTCCAGGCCCTAGTGATAACTTCTTATAAAACCACTTTTATCTTCAGCAGTGATCCGTCATGATGGGGTGAAGCTCATGACACAGGCATCTCTCATGGCAGACCTGGCAGTCCTCACCGCTTCAGTCTCTCTCTGCAGATCCTTCAGTCTCTTCTCCATTTCTGAACAAAAGAAACAGGGCATTAGGGTGAAATTAATTCTCTGGGCACTGTGTCTGGTCAGTGCTGAGGTCATAATGCATGCGGGTGTTACCGATCAGAGCACAACGGTTCTCCTGCATTCCACATAACTGTGTTAGCCCACTGAGCTTAAGCCTAAGCATTAGCTCGGGGAGCTAACGTAGGTCTTCTGGAGACAGGCAAGGTTACTCATGCTTCCGAACCAGAATTCCTATACGAGGAACTAACTGATGGGGACTTTATTCCACGCACCACAAAGAGAGTGTATTCTGCACTTTATGTGGATGTTTAAATACTTTACCTTGGTCTCTCTTTGCAAAGATCTCTGGCAGCATCCCAGAGGCCTCCAGCACTTTCAGGGTGAGGTTGAAATCTGTGGACACAGGATATTTTGTTAATATCTATACTGGCAAAAATGTTTAAAAATATATATATATATATTATATTACAAGCTCAGTTTCACAATGGACAACGGTGCACTTTGAAAAAGTGCAAACAGTTTTCCAGTCCCAATTCAATAACATTGTTTGCAAATGCTCTTCATAATTGCATGCACCGGTTTAGTTAGCCAACACTACAGTCCCCATCCAATGTATTTAATAGTAGTCTATTGTATTATTCTGTCTCACCTTCTTCGCTGGCCTGCTGGGATGAAATCCTCTCAGTGATAGTGTTGAGGCGGGAGGCAAACTCGGAGAAGATGAACTGTGTGCAGCCTGCCTGGTGGCACTTCCTGAAGAACTGTGCAGCTGGACTCATACTGGACCCAAAACCAGACGAGCCAGGAGGCCCAGGATCCCCAGGTGACCCAGAACCACAGCTGGAGTCTGGGGAAAGAATTGAGTTGACTCCTGATAAGTGCACATTGGATATGTAGACAGGTTGACCTATCCCAGTCCAAACACACCTCCTAATATGACGGTCCTTTATTCTTCTGTTATAATAGACATGCACACAAACATACTGTTTTGTTCAGGGAGAATGGGGTCCAGTTGTTCCACTTTGATGATGGACAGATGGCTCTTGGAACACTGCACAGAGAAAAGGGGTTTTGAGTAGAAGAAAAGAGCAAAGGTACTGTCGCTAACTACAGAGTGAAAGAGGTAGGAGACAGCAAAAAACAACCTGCTCATTCGATCACTAATTTGCGTTAAGTGCCAACTCACCTCCCCATTCTCATTCTTAAATGTTGTTCCCTCCAGTCCATACTGAAACTCAAACTGCTCTGCAGTCCCATCTACAGCATAAAAACAGGAATATTGTGAGTGACATAACCACAGGGTTCGTCCTATGAGACCATCTGAAAGTTGACATAAGTCGATACAGGACATCTTGGATTGAAACTGATACAACAAAAACAACCTGTCATGGCTACCTCTGAAGTATTGGGATCTTGCCTGGGGGAAGTTAGAAACACAGAAATACAATGTTAACAAACCATTAGAACACTGAAGAACAGTCTTGCAAAGGCTTGGACATATTTTCTGGAAAAAAGTACACTTTTATATGACATATATGACCTATAGTCTGTCATAAGACACAGTTTGGTTCTGGGCTCTAAGGTTATCTAATACAGTGGGCTAGGGCTGGGCGATATGGCTAAAATCTCATATCCCGATAACAATACACATCACGATATAGCACATTCTGTAAATTCAATTAATAGTTTATATAAAATGACCACATGTAAAGGCCTATTTCTTATTACATTTTGAATTATACTCAAATAAAAAGGTACTTACTCATATTTATTATTTCTCTGTTTATTTAGAACCTTTGTGCAAATGTTCAATTTAAGTATGCAATAAAATATTAATAAAATCTAAAAAAGGTTCAACAGAGAAATAATAAATATGAGTAAGTACCTTGCAAACAAAATAATAGGTCTAAAATGTGCAGTTATAGGCAGTTATAGGCCTAATGTACAGTTGAAGAAACTCAGAGATTCAAATGTATACAATTAAACCTACAGTTGAAGTCAGAAGTTTTTACATACACCTTAGCCAAATTCATTTTAAACTCAGTTTTTCACAATTCCTGACATTTAATCGTAGTAAAACTTCCCTGTCAGTTTCGATCACCACTTTATTTTAAGAATGTGAAATGTCAGAATAATAGTAGAGCGAATGATTTCAGCTTTTATTTCTTTCATCACCTTCATCAGTTTCGATCACCACTTTATTTTAAGAATGTGAAATGTCAGAATAATAGTAGAGCGAATGATTTCAGCTTTTATTTCTTTCATCACCTTCCCAGTGAGTTTACATTAGTATTTGGTCAAAATAAGCCACAATAAGTTGGGTGAATTTTGGCCCATGCCTCCTGACAGAGCTGGTCAGGTTTGTAGGCCTCCTTGCTCGCACACAAATTTCCTATAGGATTGAGGTCAGGGCTTTGTGATGGCCACTCCAATACCTTGACTTTGTTGTCCTTAAGCCATTTTGCCACAACTTTGGAAGTATGCTTGGGGTCATTGTTCATTTGGAAGACCCATTTGAGACGAAGCTTCAACTTCCTGACTGATGTCTTGAGATGTTGCTTCAATATATCCACGTAAATTTTCGTTCCTCATGATGCCATTTATTTATTTATTTATTTTTTTGAATTTTACCCCTTTTTCTCCCCAATTTCGTGGTATCCAATTGTTAGTAGCTACTATCTTGTCTCATCTTGCGTCCTCCGATACACCACCCAACCAAGCCGCATTGCTTCGTAACTGCTTCGTAACACAGCGCGCATCCAACCCGGAGGAAGGAAACACTGTGCACCTGGCAACCTTGGTTAGCGTGCACTGCGCCCGGCCCGCCACAGGAGCGCGATGAGACAAGGATATCCCTACCAGACCCTTCCCTAACCCGGACGACGCTAGGCCAATTGTGCATCCCCCCACGGACCTCCAGGTCGCGGCCGGTTGCGACAGAGCCTGGGCGCAAACCCAGAGTCTCTGGTGGCACAGCTGGCGCTGCAGTACAGCGCCCTTAACCACTGCGCCACCCAGGAGGCCCTATGATGCCATTTATTTTGTCAAATGCACCAGTCCCTCCTGCAGCAAAGCACCCCCACAACACGATGCTGCCACCCCCGTGCTTCACGGTTGGGATAGTGTTCTTCGGCTTGCAAGCCTCCCCCTTTTTCCTCCAAACATAACGATGGTCATTATGGACAAAAAGTTATTTGTTTCATCAGACCAGAGGACATTTCTCCAAAAAGTACGATCTTTGTCCCCATGTGCAGTTGCAAACCGTAATCTTGCTTTTTTATGGCGGTTTTGGAGCAGTGGCTTCTTCCTTGCTGAGCGGCCTTTCAGGTTATGTCGAAATAGAACTCGTTTTACTGTGGATATAGATACTTTTGTACTTGTTTCCTCCAGCATCTTCACAAGGTCCTTTGCTGTTGTTCTGGGAATGATTTGCACTTTTCGCACCAAAGTACGTTCATCTCTAGGAGACAGAACGCGTCTCTTTCCTGAGCGGTATGATGGCTACATGGTCCCATGGTGTTTATAAATGCGTGCTATTGTTTGTACAGATTAACGTGGTGCCGTCAGGCGTTTGGAGATTGCTCCCAAGGATGAACCAGACTTGTGGAGGTCTACAAAAAACAATTCTGAGGTCTTGACTGATTTCTTTAGATTTTCCCATGATGTCAAGCAAAGAGGCACTGAGTTTGAAGGTAGGCCTTGAAATACATCCACAGGTACACCTCCAATTGACTCAAAGTATGTTAATTAGCCTATCATAAGCTTCTAAAGCCGTTATTTTGGCATTAATGTGTCACATATCAATTTGCATTTGATACCTTGGGTCGAGTATTAGCACAAACTCACGAAACCCCCGTTTCTCGGCCATGTAAATTGGGGCCATGTCTTTGCAGACGTAAGTTGTAATAGCAGCTGTTCTCTCCTTCAATCTCCGTGATTCTTTGCCATATGGTGTGCCGCGGGCAAAAGCCTCTTGCAACGTTTGAGTCGGGGGTTTGTTTTGAGCACTCGACTGTACTTTTTGGGGTCTCATCCGTAGACTCTCTCTGTACTGTTTCACATGATTATTGTGTAGGTGGTAAAAGAGGTTAGTGGTGTTTGAGCCTGTTGTCAGGACCGGCCTGCGGCTTAATTTGCAGAGGACGGTTTTCTGGTCCGTGTCAGACATTTCATACCCAAACCACATCCATGCGACCGAAGTAGCCCCTCTTTTAGGTACGAGCTCTGTGTCTCCATGCCATGTTCATTCTCCTGCATGTTTGCTTATGTTGCAAATTTCCTTCCACACAGTGTCATCCAATTGACAAAAAATATTGCAGTGTGATTTGCGACAATGAAATGAACGATAGAAAAAAATATATCGCTTCATATTATGCTCTATCGTCACACAATATATATCTTTATATTGCCCAGCCCTACAGTGGGCCTATATAAAAGTGTTACCAATGTTATCTTCCAATATACATGATACCCACTTTGACATCCCAGTCTTGGGGAGATGCTCATCCTCCTCCTCATCTTCGTATGTGCTCTTAGACATGGTCTTCTCTGCCTTTATTGCAGCTTCTCTTTTTAACTTTAATGTCTGAAGAAAAACAATTCATACCACAAAACCATTCAAAAAAGCATGATATGTCACATTTCAATAAGATGTGCAATTTCCATTAACCTTGTGAATTTATGCAGGACATAATATTTCCTCCACCAGATGTATACCAAAAGTGGTGGAGCTGCTATTTTTTATTTTTTTATTAAATCTTTACATTTTACATGTTGTCCCTGTAGTAGTCTATTTGTTTGGTAGTTTTATAGACTGTCATTAACAGTATTAATATTCGATGGACAAAATAACATGTAGTGGATAATAATAACAGCCCTCTACTTTACCCTGGTGGGCGTTTCTGATTTACCATCTAGAGCACTGTGATGGCTGGGTGCTTGTATTTGATGTGGTTTAACATGCTGTCAGTTCTGCCGTTGTTGGATTTGAGTACTGCTTTGCATAGCCGACATGTACATGTATCAACACCCTTTCTGGTGAAATATTTCCAAACCGTGCTACTTTTAGCGCATCTCTTCCTATTTATGCTCTATGCTCTCTAGTCAAAGCTTTTTCCTACAGATCTATGCTGGACTAGCCAAATTAGCAAACTACAAGTTTGATAATACTGCTAATAACGTTTTATTTCATCGCACGGTTTCATCAAAGGCTTGTTGGCCTGTTACGTTTCGCAACAAAAACCATTTACTTCAAAAGGAAAACACTTTGCAAGGAAAAACTATTTAAGGTAGATCACCTCACGTTTCCTTACGTTTGCTTCCTAGAGTTAACGCTGAACGGGTTTCGTTGCGAAACGTTTTGCAATGGTCTGCGACTAATGAATGGACCCCAGAACATCAAACGATAAAGCAACACAACCGGCGCTTATTAGAGACTGGCCTCTAGTGGAGCCAAGTGTCTATTTCCTTAATGTACACATATTGATCAATACATTTTTTAAAAGACTATCACACTGTTGTGACCAGTATAAACATGAATCCGTCTCAGATCAGGGGTGTAATCATTAGTCCAGCAGTTGCTAAACGGAACCTTTGTTGGAACTAAAACGAGAGTTTCTATTGGACAAAATCCAGCAGGTCCCGCCCAGTTTCGTTCCGTTTGCTTCCGTTTTGCAACAGAATTGGCATAATGAATACGCCTCAGACTTGCAAAGACTGGCCTCCATCCAGCTACTCGCTAACCTTTTTCCTCCCCCCACCTTGCAGACTCGCCCTCTTCTGATCCACCTCAGACAAACGTTGAAGTTGGACTTTTTGACATCGCCATTCTCTCACTCGTTTTGGATCAATTCCAAAATGCCTGGCTGTTGCCTCGCCCGAATTTTGCTCTGTGAATTTAATCACTGCTAGCTTGAATTTGATGTCGTATTTTCTTCTTGGTGGCGCCATGGCAAGCAACATGACAGATAAAATAAAAAAATAAAAAAGTATATCACATCACATGGTAACCTCGTAAACAATTAATTTAGATGGAGCGTTTATTTGAAACAGGCTGAATTTGCTGAAATGTGTGCCGATGCCTGGCTATCAAAAAGGGACAGGCGGCTATTTGAGACAAGACATTTAATTCAAAATGTACATAACTGCTAACCAAAACAGCATTTTCCGGTTAGCATAATAAACGGAAATCCACGAGTCGGTTTAGCTAAATGTGCGCATTCAATCGTAAATACATGTAGCCTAACTCGGTTCTTTATTGATTGTCACTCAAATGTAGCAACGCCATGAAGTTTGTATTTTGTTCTCACTCGTTTTAATACGTCTCTGACGCTTCAACATCTGTAACCCCATTGCTTTTTGTCTGTGGCGGTCTCGAATTATTTGTTTAACTAGAGCCGTTTCGGAGGTCAAGTTTACCTGATGCCGAGACTAAATGCCTTTTCATACCACTGATGCAACGTCCTTTACATCTGATATTCCGGTCGCAGTGTTTACATTTAGCCTGAGAAGCTTCTATTCTGTCGAAGCTGCGCTACACAGCTGAACCAACGCTGCGTGAAATTGGTGTTGACATTTTGTGAATGAATGGAACCAATGGACAACCACACCAGATAATCTTACAACTGACCAGACCAGCAGAGTAGCCTGGTTCCTCGCCAAAAGAGCTGTCAGCGATCCTCTGCTCTGACAAAATAGGCAATTTACTGTATTAACTACATTTGGGGTTAAAACAAATGAGGCACACGTTGAAATGGCAACCTTGTGAAGAATACATATGGTACAAGCTGAGCTCCCCGAGAAACTTGCAGAGGGGGGACCAGTCCAGATATCACACTTTTACACGAATTTGCTTTGGTAGTCGGCTAAGAGTTAAATAAAACACTTACAGGAGTCTTACCTCTAACGGCAGCCATCAACTCTCGCTGAGTTTTGATATGTCTTAACGACAGATGATGGATCCTTTCTAAATGGTTTAACATGGATGTTGTGCTCCCACTCGTCCGCTTCAGAACAGCCGCACACAGCTTACATGTCACACTTTCGGACGAAATTTCATTGAAATATTTCCAGGTGTGACTTTTTTTACGGTCTCTGCTTCTACTTTCCATATCCCGCAACTACAGCCTCTCACTATGTAATTAGTTAATAGAATGATATTTTGCGCTACTTCGCCTGAACGTACTGTATCTAGCTAGCAGTCTGGGATCTATACTATTTACTTGCGCATGCGCGACGATTAAAGACGAAAGTCTTCACCACTCCACATAGCAGACAGTTTACAAATGCACAATGTGACTATAAAATAAACTATTTCACTTCACAATAGCCCACATATTTTAATTCTCACATGTACATAAACACTATGTCTGCCACACGCCAGAGTCAATTTTTGCATAATTCTCCACAAACGGATCTATCGGGACCCGACTGCAAACCGCCATTAGGAAAGAGTGCTACCCCAACCCGAATCGCATCCTGACCCGAGTGAACTATCCTTGTCTTTCATAGGGTACTGAGCTCCTTGTTCTGCACTACAGTCGGCAACTGGGCAGTCAATCAATATCCGTCTTACCGTGCATCTCCTAATGTGTTTTTTCAAGCTGGAAGTGCCAGTTCTTTGACTGTCATAGGACAACACCCGCTTGCACTTTTTGCATGCTGCGAATCCATCCACAAGTTGTTTGTCAGCGTTAACGATTACTCCAACATTATTCCATACATTTGATTTGACATTTGCCCGGTTTTTCACGATTCTGAGCTCCCTACTTTGAATTTTTTGGGTCAAATTCAGATTTTCCGTGGTATGCTTTTTGCTTTCCATTTTTTTCTCTATCTTATATCTGGTTGTGCGGGTATAGAGGTTGTTGCTTTGGGTAGGCCTAGTCGATGTCACTGTCTGTGCACAACCTGTGCTAGCTAGTTGGGTATAGGCAGACTGAAATTTAGCCAGCAAATCCACCCGCTTGCTTAGGCTACAGCTGCGGATCTATGACTAGGGTCAGACAGACTTTGTGTAGGTTAAGACAGGGTTACCCAAACTAGTCCAGGGATGAGAAATGCCTCAATAAATTGACTGTTACACAGAGATCTTCTTGGTGTAACAGTTGGGATAATGGGACAATTTGGAGTACAACGCATTTCTTCTTATGTTTTCAGAGATTGCTCTGCATGTCTTACAGGAAGCCTGTCTGACCCTAGTGCAATTGTGTTGGATCTGCTGGCTAGCAGCACTATAGCAAAGAACTGAGAGCTTTTCATTTTTAATTAAGAACAAATTCTTATTTACAATGACGGCCTAGGAACACTGGGTTAACTGCCTTGTTCAGGGGCAGAACGACAGATGTTTACCTTGTAAGCTCGGGGATTTGATCTAGCAACCTTTTGGTTACTGGCCCTCTAACCACTAGGCTACCTGCCACCCCACTGTAGGCAGGCTTCTCCCATAGGCAAGTCTGAAATGACATTTACAAACAATACAAGATATTATTTTATTAGGCTACCCAACCCGATACAGGAAATACACACACACACACAGAGAATTACCTGTACCACAAGTCCTTTAATATAAAAAACTGACTCACAACTGCTGACTGATAGAGAATTTCTGATTTCATAAAGAAAAGTGAGTTAATAAACAATATCTACATAAAAAAATATGATTGCTTTACAATAAATAAGTTATGACTATACACAGAGTTATTCACAAAACTAGGAAAGTTCACAGTACACATGGAGAAGACACCTGCAATGACTAAAGTCATGTGAAATGGATGGAAAGGGGATCTCATAATAAAGTCATTTGACGAGGACAGAGGAAACAGTGATACTGTGACTGCTCTGTCTGAACCATATACAAAACTAATGCTGCAGGACAGGGTAGGCTATGAGAACAAGAAGGAGGGAGAGAGAGAGATTACATTATAGAGATAGACAGACATAGAATAACATCTTTATCAAAGTACATAACGAGTCATTCCCTTCCCTCTGTTTTCAAATAAACAGTAACTCCTCACTCTCCAAGAGGCAATAAGATAGTCACAGGCCTACAAAAGGTCATATTGGTTACTAATATGGCCACCAGTTGAGGTGACTGGTAGAACTTAGAGCAACAATCTGAAAAGCTACACATGGTATACTTTTCAATCATAATCTTTCTTATTTACAATAATTTTATATAAAAACAAAAATACAGTCTTGTCTATTTGTAGACAATCAAGGGGACCATGATGCAGACCAACAGCATTGTAACCTACTTATAGGCTTACAGTACAACAAAAAGGGCTCAACCAGATCCATATCCACCACTCTATGCCAGATGGGGTGGCTATATCAGTGACACCTGATTAGGTTAACCTTGAATTAGAATTCATAACAAAATGGTATTATATTTCTATGGGTTATGTCAGGTTCCATCTTGTCCATAGCATTTAGTCTGTTAGTGCTACTAATAGTGCTACTAATACTGTAGTAATCCCCAATCCTAACCTTGACAATTTTATGAAGGAGAAATGCAAAAGTGCCAAACTGACCTAAGATTAGTGTCTATGGGTAGCTGCTGCCCACATACACTACATCTCTTCAACTACACAAGGGCGCTGGAGCCCATTCTCTAGTCAATGATATCTGATGAAGTCTATTGTTGGCATCTTCTTGAAGTTTCTGACCAGTATCCTAATAGAAGGGCTTGCCTCTGGGTAAGGTGGGTGAAGTTGTGTTTAGGGTGTGGGGAGAAAGTGCTGTCTTGCTGGGGGAGCCACCAGCTGGTGCTGTTGGGTTGGGATCTGGAGAGAAAGGGTCTGGGGTGGCCTGATGGGGCCAGGGAAGGGTGGAGGGTTCAGGGCTTGATGTCAGAGAAGCTGGTGTAAGTCTCACAGCAGCTGGATGAAGTGCTGAGGTTCCCTGAGCCACTGCCCTCTGGAATACACACAGACATACACAGGGAGACCACAGGTTAGAGGAGATGGTTAAGAAGAGACACACACACACTTCTACATGGAGAGGGGGTTTTACCTGAGCTGGTGAGAGACTGGCAGGACTTGGACTCTCCAATCAGGGTGAGAATGTTGGCTGCAGCCACCCAGCCCTCCTGCTTGGTCTTCAAGTTCTTCACAAACCTACAGAAACACACACAACCCCTTGACCACCACCTCGCCCCAACTCAACACTGCTGAGATTTGAATAGTGGGTATATTCATAAGGCACAGAAAAAAGGGACTGCAACAGGGACGGGCTACCCAAATTGTCTGATAAGAATAGCTTATTTTTGTTTCCTGTTTCAAAATGTTGTGTTACGTTTTACTATGGCAGGTCTCTCCAACCTTGTTCCTGGAGAACTACAGTCTTGTAGGTTTTCACTCTGACTAACCTAGCAGACCTGATTCTAATAATTTGCTGTTTGATAACATGAATCATGTTAGTTACAACTGGCGTTGGGAGCAAAAACCTAGGGGAGGGTAGATCTCCATGAACAGGGTTGGAGAGACCTGCACTATGGTTTTATATAGAATATGACCGTGCTGGAATAGATTCTGACTGTTAAAGTGTGAAACCAATCAAGTGTAAGGGTGTCAAGGTAATATTCTCACCACTGTCCGTCATCTCCCTCCTTGATCAGCTGCACCGTTTCACCACTCTTGACTGACAGGTCCTGGCCTTCTCCCTTCTCATAGTCAGACACCACTGTGTACTTCCCTGCACACTGTGCACAGTCAAGATATGGTGTTAGATTGTATGTATGATTGGAAACAATTTTTAAAAACTGTTTCTACATGGAGCCACATCCCAGCTTGGAGTGGATAAGTATCCTCACACACACACACACTCACTAGTTTCTTTCCCTCCTCGTCCTCGGGGTCTGAGTTCAGGGGCTCTTCAGGGCTAGAGTAGCCATCATTCTCCTCATTGGCGTCCAATGAGAGAGAGCCCTTGGTCCATCCTAGAGGAGGGAGAAAGGGTACATAAGAATTTGGTGTCTTGTGTAGCCTGAAACACACACTCGCTCAGTCGCGCGCACACACACACACACACACACGGAGGGGGACCGGGAGACATTGAGAGTAGGCATTTCAGCAACCTCTGTTAGACCAGACACGGTCAGTGACAGGGTGGACCGCAAATAGAAGGAACAGGACCAAGTCGAATGGAGTGAAACTACAGTAATCGTGTGGACCATTCAGAACCACAACACTACTCAGCAATAAGGAGCGTGACGTTTTTTTGATAAATATATCAACATAAGCATTTAGGTGGTCATGTGTATCCACACACTCAGGCAAGGGAACACAGTGTGCAGGGAGTGAGAGGGGAAAATCTCTCAGTGAAATTCGGCAGCCATTTTGTGATCACCACACATCTTAATCCAGTCTAAACCAGTCCAGTCCAGTTGAGTGCTGTACGGTACCTCTCCTCTTGGCCTGTAAGAGACTCGAGGTGCTGAACCACCTGACTCTGCCCAGGTGGAGGTGAGCGTGAGGGCCTGGGTCTGAGAGAAAGATACATTACGACCCTATTGAAACATGGTCAAAGAGATTGACCGCAGGCAAACGTGCTCAACCACAATGAATGACCGACCATGGTAACTGTGACTCCGGTTGCCTGTCAGTCAACACAGCGTATTATACATTCCGTGATGAACCACATTTCTCCGCTGTCTGTAAATCAATACACCCTGACCAACCACGGATGAAATGATCGAATGCAGCGACCGTGGTCGACCACAGATACAGCGACTAGGGTCATTATGGGAAGACGTACCTTTAAAGCCGAACGGAGTAGGATCACTCTTTATCTCATGACGTTTGGTTTTATGGTCAGGGCTTGTGGGAGATCCTAGCCATCACAGGAAGACAGGAATAAAAGAGAAGAAGAGGAAGAGAGTGAAGAGGAGCAGCAAAACCCTCAAATAAGACAAATATTAGTAGTAACATATCTTGGAAATGGAAGTTAAAGTAAGCGCAGACAAAGAATGAAGAGAACAGAGGACATTGAAAGGAGCACCACAAACTGTATGTTCTAACTGTGTTGTTCTCTGTACGAACATTGTCACCCTACAGCTACTCAGACAGACTACAGGGGTGAAAAACACATACAGGGTCCCTGAAGTGGTCTATTCACTATCAGCTACAGTACAACTCTAATTGGTCGTCCCTTTAGCAAACGTTTCCCAACTCTGGTCCTCAAGTACCCCCAACGGTACTCGTTGTAGCACCAGACAAACACACCTCATTCAACTCATCAAGGGCTTGATGATTAGTTGACAAGTTGAATCAGCTGTGCTCTGGGTCTACGATAAAAATCCGTACTGTAGGGGTACCCGAGGACTGGAGTTGGGAAACACTGACTTAAGCTATGGGACTAAATTACCTCTCTAGATTCTAATCTATGGTCACTTTAGCTACATTTTCAGGTACCTGATGGAGAGAAGGGAATCCTGGGTAAAGTTAAGCTTTTATTGTCAGGAGGCGAGAGGTCTGTGGAAGGAAGCATGCCATGTTTTATCCTGTAGTAGTAGTAGTAGTAGGCTACAGTGCTGACATATAGTAACAATGTATATGATTACTATGGCAACCCCTGGTGACCAGCTAGGGCTGTTACCTTTGTTGAAGTTGCTGAAGCCCTGCAAGGTAAAACGCTTTTTAGCCACAGCTGCTCTGTCTGAGGTAGGACTGGTCGCTGCTTCTTCTGGGCCAGGAGAAGGAGCGGAGCAGGGGAGAGAAGGAAGGAGGGAGAGGCGAGTGGGATGAGAGAGAGGAGAGCGACAGGGAGAGGTGTGGGAGGCATAAAAGAAGGAAGGGATGGAGAGAAGGAAAGTGCAGTGATGAGAGAAAGACATGAGAAATAGAAAGAGAAGGGACGACATCGGCAAACGGAGGGAAGAGAGGAGAAAGATTAGTCATCTCATCACAGAGAGAGAAGCAACATTTAGTTAAGAGTAAAAGTCAGAACATAGTATAGTTCAGTGTTGTTTAGGTGAAACAAGAAACGCTTTAGGAAAGTGCTAACTATTAAATACTGTTGAGAGTAAAAAATAGCTTTGAATTTAGCATTGGACCCAGTTGAAAGGTGGTGGTGTCTGAGCGTTCTTTATGTTATAAGGCAGTATCCTCCTCCCCTCTCTCACTCTCTGCTCACCTTTGGTCTTTGGGAAGGAGCAGGAGTTAGCGTCAGGGCTGCTGGGTTCTCCCTTCTTCTCCTTCATGCTCCTCTCCCCTCTTCTAAATGGACTGAGGAGACAGGAGGATGAAACAGGTCTGTCAGAAACTCACACTGCAACACATGTTTACACTGCTGCTACTTTCTGTTATCTATGCATAATCACTTTACAAATTACCTCAACTAACCTGTATCCCCGCACATTGACTCGGTACCGGTACCCCCTGTACATAGCCTCGTTATTGTTATGTAATTTTCTTGTGTTACTGTTCATTACATACATACACACACACAAAAAATATATATTTATACACACACACACACACACACACACACACACACACACACACACACACACACACACACACACACACACACACACACACACACACACACACACACACACACACACACACACACACACACATATAGTTGAAGTCGGAAGTTTACATACCTTAGCCAAATTTTCACAATTCCTGACATTTAATCCTAGTAAGAATTCACTGTCTCTTATTCGGACATTTCACATTCTTAAAATAAAGTGGTGATGCTAACTGACCTAAGACAGGGAATAGACAGGGAATTTCCAATTTCCAATTTACAAGGATTAAATGTCAGGAATTATAAAAAACAGAGTTTAAATGTATATGGCTAAGGTGTATGTAAACTTCCAACTTCAACTGTATATATACATATATATATTATGAAATAAAAAATATATATATATATATTTGTATGTATGTATGTATGTATGTATAATTTTTTAAATTTCACTTTATTCACAATATTTTCTTAAGTCTATTTCTTGAACTGCATTGTTGGTTAAGGGATTGTTAGTAAGCATTTCACAGTAAGGTCTACACTCGTTTTATTTGGCGCATGTGACAAATACAAATTAGATTTGACTTTGGTAAGACAACATGTTGTATTCAGGTTTCTGAACATTGCCGATAGAAACAGAATGAATTGAGCGGACACGATTCCATATTCTATCAGACAGACAATCATATCTGTTCTACATGATACATTTCTGCCTGAACCTTCTCTTACATCCCCTAAACAGACCCCATTATTCCATGTAATATACAGTGCATAACATTCAAGGGGGGTCTTTGATTACTTCTCATTTGTGAATGAGAGGCTCTGACTCTCTAATAGATCAGTATGGGTCAGATGACTGACCTGAGGCTGACAGGTGCTCCAGCACCAGAGGGGAACTGGAACAGTCCGTCTGACGGCCTCTGTTGACTGGCTTCTGGAAGACACGCAGGGAGATCAACTACAGTCCCACTACATCATGACCAGTGAATGTAATACTCAATGTAATTACAATACACTCAAAGTATTAGAAATACAACTAATACTATTTGACATCAGGTCTGCCACAGACAGATACCCTGCCTACCTCTGTAGGCTTCCAGCTGCGTTGTCAGAACCTTCCGGATCTCCTTCACCCACGTTGTTTTTACCTCAGACGTTGGGGCCTGAAATACAATGGTGAAACCTCTCAGTTTTGTTTTATCTAAATAGAGTCTGATATGATTTCTGTATCATTGTAAAATAAACTTTAGACATGTAGTCTGTAGCTGTTGTTTGGGCAAAACCACTCACCTGAACGATGTACACCTCCTCCCGTGAGTTGCACCAGACCTCAAACTTCTTGTTGTCACCTTTGGCGTTCTCAGTGATGCCCACAGCACTCATCTGATAGAGGGCATACATTTTGGAAGCTGTTACCTTCTAAAAGCTCAATTTTAACTCACTTGTAATATTAAACACTGTTAGACCTACTACAGACAGACAGACACACAGGCAGGCAGGCAGACATATGGACAGACAGACAGACTCACGTTGAGGGACTGTTTGAAGCTGTAGGAGGGGGCTTTCTCGTAGCCCTCCCCGTTCTCCTCCCGTCTCTTACAGAAGAGCAGGGCCTTCTCATGCAGGAACAGGTGTCTCTGCATGGGCTTAAAGCGGGCCAGGTCCTTGACCTTGGCATGACCTTTCTTGTGTTCTGTCCACACACTGAATGACCCCTGCATCAGCAGCCGTCCCAGGTCGCCCATGTTACCCTATCAGAAGAAGGGTCACAGGTCAGGAGAAAGTTCATGTCTCATCAGAAGCTATGGTGCTGCAGCCTTATGTAATTTTGACATGTTGACACAATCTCTAAAATAATGTGATGTTGACGCCATGAAAGGAATATGCAATATATTTCAGAGAATGTGAAGTTGATTGATGATGAACTCACATCGTATCCAGTGATAGCGATGAGGTGCATGGAGTCGTTGACAGCCTTCAGGATGCCCAGGATGGAGGTGAGCGCCTCCTGCAGGTCTTCTGACCCCTCACAGCCCTTACTGTACTTCAGCAGCTCCTACAACGCACACATGCACATATTGAGTTATGTTGATCAGCAATGAGACATTATGAAAATAAAGGAGTGGACCAGAATGCTCTTGTGAATCATGAGACAACGTATATACTGGTCCTACCTTCAACAGGAGCTGGTATTTGGTGATCCTCTGGACCGGTTTCAGGAGATAGGAGTCCAAACCCAGTTTATGTTCCAGCTTCTTCTGACACTCCTGTTCCAGACCAGAATAGGGAGAATACATTAGTAGGGGATAACAACCACTTAAGCCTGAAGCTGTTGGGTGTGTACCTTAGGAGAGGTGTGTACCTTAGGGGAGGTGTGTATATGGTGTGTACCTTAGGGGAGATGTGTATATGGTATGTACCTTAGGGGAGGTGTGTATATGGTGTGTACCTGGAAGAAGGAGCAGTCGGAGCACTGTCTCCACAAGCTCTCAGAGCGAGGTTTATTCTGACAATACTTCTCATAGATCTGCAGGTCTGTCATCTATGAGATAGAGAGAGAGAATAAAGAAAAGAGAGAAATACCCCTGCATCACAAACACTTCACTACAATCAGAGTAGTGATTTAGACACAACATATTCCAGTTCAATCTCCAAACACTCACCCTCTCCAGAAAACACCGACCCACAAGTTCCGGGCAGTCTTCGTACTCTTCCAACTCCCTCAGAAAGGTCCTGGAAGATCATAAAGAAGAGTGATGCAGAGAGAAAGAGATGATCAATTAGTCAGTACAATGCCTGGGAAGTCCTATCACTGTGTAAGCACCATTAATAACCGCTAGGGGGTGCTCATTTACCTCTTGTGGAAGTGGTAGATCTCTGGCATGTTGCCAAACAGCACATCTTTCTTGTTTTGCAGAGGAATGGGCATGAGACTGGCCATGGCTGGGTTGTCCATCTCTGAGGCATAGCCCTGAAACACCCAATAGGACGAACACAGTTAAGACCGATACGCATGCGTGAGAGGTTTCAGATGGTCCAGGGGAGAGGGATAGAGATACACACCTGTAGAACACAGAGCAGTTCCTCCACGTATGCCCTCTCTGTCTCCAGCAGCTCATTCATTACATGTCTCCATAGAGAGAGCACAGTCAGACATAATGTAGACAGTTCAGGCTTACATGATACAGACACCAGAGGATAATCATTATTAATCTCTATGGGTGAAACGCTACACACAGAAGTCAGAGAAACACCACAGACTCACAGATATGCAGTCAGATATAACAACGGACAAAACACGGACCAAACATACTTTCTGAGGATGGCCAGGTTCTCGTCCTCCTCTGACATAGAGGCACTTCTGTTGCTCTGTAGCTGGCCCTCCACCTGAGAACACACCACAGGATGAGTGTCTGCTGAAACTACTGGAGCTAGTGTCTTATTTGACATGCATACTGCAGGTATGATCATTTCTACCCAACAGTTAAATACAAGAGGGACCTCCACTTACTTTTCTACAGCTGACCCTGTTCACAGAGTCTCCCTCTGAGCAGCTCTTCTCCAGCACTCTCTTTGCTATGGGGGAGAGAATGAGAGAGTGGAGGAGCTGAGGTGGGATATTAACAAGATACACATATCTAAATATACATTGACCGATCTAGTTAAAATAACATTAACCCTATGACAGGACTGTATGTGTGATGACAGGGTGCTGATGATGTGTATACAAGGACATAATGGTACATAAGGACTGATAATACTTCAGGACAGGTGGTATATAAGGACTCACCTGGCGAGGACAGTGGGGACTTGATGGCTTCAGGCCTTGGGGCCACAGGCTGGACTGGCCTGGTGTGTTTGGCTGCTAGCTTCTTCAGACTGACCCTCCTCTTCTCAAACATCTCCTGCATGGACACCTGCTTCTGGAACACCTTCTCCACTTGGTCCTGAGGGAGGAGAGGAGAGAAGGATGAGAGAGGAGGAGAGGAGAGAAAGATGAGAGAGGAGGAGAGGAAGAGGAGCAGGGAGCAGAATTACACCCTGGAACCCTAAGTTTTTGATAGCTGTTTGTTTGCTGTGTCATCTTTTCTTTACATTTAATTGATCACATTATGATGACATTTTAATGACACGAATCCAGGTCTGAGTGCATGTCCGAGTCATAAAATTGGATCCCCTTACTCTGAACTCCAGGTTGAGCACTGTTTCGTAGTCCCTGCAGATGGCACTAGGATCAGTCAGTTTGTTCTGTCCTGCTGTATCCAGGTATCGCTCAATCTCCTGCAGCGCTGACTCCGCCCCGTCATGTGACTGACACTTGTCCACGGGCTGAGAGGCCAGCAGGTAGATGCCATCATCACACCACTTAGCAGCCTGGGAGAGAGGGGGGTTGAGTGTGTGTTTTTAGGGGTTTATGGGGCGGTGTGTGTGTGTGTGTTTCTACATGCATTTGATTTAGTTTTTTTAAACTTTGTGTGTATGTGTGTATACACTACCGTTCAAAAGTTCCGGGTCACTTAGACATTTCCTTGTTTTTGAAAGAATAGCACATTTTCTGTCCATTAAAATAACATAAAATTGATCAGAAACACAGTGTAGACATCGTTAATGTGAGTCGCAGCTGGAAACGGCAGATTTTTAATGGAATATCTACATAGGCGTACAGAGGCCCATTATCAGCAACCATGTGTTCCATTGGCACGTTGTGTTAGCTAATCCAAGTTTATCATTTTAGAAGGCTAATTGATCATTAGAAAACCCTTTTTGCAATTATGTTAGCACAGCTGAAAACTGTTCTGATTAAAGACGCAATAAAACTGGCCTTCTTTAGACTAGTTGAGAATCTGGAGTATCTGCATTTGTGGGATCGATTACAGGCTCAAAATGGCTAGAAACAAACAATTTTCTAATGAAACTCGTCAGTCTTTTCTTGTTCTGAGAAATTAAGGCTATTCCATGCAAGGAATTGCCAAGAAACTGAAGATCTCGTACAACGCTGTGTACTACTCCCTTCACAGAACAGCGCAAACTGGCTCTAACCAGAATTGAAAGAGGATTGGGAGGCCCCGGTGCACAACTGAGCAAAAGGACAAGTACATTAAAGTGTCTAGTTTGAGAAACAGACGCCTCACAAGTCCTCAACGGGCAGCTTCATTAAAAAGTACCCACAAAACACCAGTCTCAACGTCAACACTGAAGATGGGATTCTGGTGCTCTAGGAAGAGTTCCTGTCACTCTAATGTACTTGTCATTTTGCTCAGTTGTGCACCGGGGCCTCCCACTCCTATGTCTATTCTGGTTAGAGCCAGTTTGTGCTGTTCTGTGAAGGGAGCAGTACACAGTGTTGTAAGAGATCTTCAGTTTCCTGGCAATTTCTCGCATGGGAATAGCCTTCATTTCTCAGAACAAGAATAGACTGACGAGTTTCGGAAGAAAGTTCTTTGTTTCTGGCCATTTTGAGCCTGCAATCAAACCCATAAATGCTGATGCTCCAGATGCTCAACTAGTCTAAAGAAGGCTAGTTTTATTGCTTCTTTAATCAGGACAACAGTTTTCAGCTGTGCTAACATAATTGCAAAAGGGTTTTCTAATGATCAATTTGCATTTTAAAATTATAAACTTGGATTAGCAAACACAACGTGCCATTGGAACACAGGAGTGATGGTTGCTGATAATGGGCCTCAGTACGCCGATGTAGATATATATGTAGTAATTTACAACATTAACAATGTCTACACTGTATTTCTGATCAATTTGATGTTGTTTTAATGGTTAAGAAAAAAATAATGTTTAAAAAAAAAGTAAATTTGAATGGTAGTTGTATGTGTGTGTGTTTATGTCCCTCTCACCCTCTCCAGGCTGTGGTGCAGCTCTATAGCTCTGAGTAAGTGGTCTTTCTTTGCTCTCAGGTAAGTGCTCAGTTCCTCGTTCACGGCTCGGAGCTCAATGCATTTGGGCTGGATGGAGTCCTCAGCATAGTGGGTGTTATGAATCAACTCGTCACCCTCACGGGCCAGAGCCTGGGCTCGGTCCAGTACCTCCTACAGAGGGAAAGGGGGAGAGAGAGAGAAAGGAAGAGAATGGGGTACGAGGGAGAGAGAGATGGAAAGATAAAAGAGAGATGCAACATTATTGATTTCTATACGTACTCTGGATAATACATGTCTATCAGTGTGTTTGTTTACTTACACAGACTCTCTCCTCGTGGCTGCTCAGCTCGCGGAAGATGTGATCAGCGTGGGCTGGGCTTATCCCCACCTCCGAGAAAGCTGTCAATCTCTCTGCCACCTGGTCCAGCAGACACCTCACCTGGAACAGTAGCACAGCAGTTAGAACACACACAGGTTGGACACATACAGACCAATGTAATGACATTTGGTATGACATACACACAACGTATACTCAGATCTGGTTGTACATGCACACACAGACATGGTGTACAAAGATCAGGTGTGACATGCACACACACACACACACACACAGGTGGCCGTGTCAATGCCCCATAGGTGTACCAGGATCAGGGGTGTAATTGCTTCAGAGATCTATTTAGTTTGTAAGGTGTATGTTGCTCTCTGGCGTATTGCTCTCAGGTACTGTAACTAGTGTATGTTACCCATGGTGTACAGAAGTCAGGTGTGTGTAGTCATGTGATGTCCCACTCACCTCTCTGTAGTTGTGTTCAAAGTGACGGAGTAGCAGACATTGCTCCAGCTTGGTCTTATGTCTCTCCCAGAACTCATCAAATGCCCGTTCTGTCTCATTCAACTGGGAAAGCAGTCTGATTGAGGAGAGGGAGAGAGGGATAGAGGGAGAGGAGAGGGGGTGGAGGAAGAGGAGAGGGGGTGGAGGGAGAGGAGAGAAGATGGGTAGAGGAGAGGGGAGGAGAGAGATGGGGAGGGAAAGATGGTGAAAGGGTAAGAGAGAGAGAGAGGTAGAGATGGAGCAGAGGGTGTGAAAGAGAGAGATGGGTCGAATGGAAAGGGAAAGATTGAGATAAAGAGGGAGAGAAGATTAGAAAATAGGAGACATGAGACATTTTCTGCTATTCCTCTGTGTGTTTTGCACACTCTACTGAGTTGAATGTGAAAGATGCCAGCCTGTTTTGTCTTCTCTGTCACCAGTGTTCTCCAAAATATTCCTTCTGACCTCAGAGGACCAAGCACTGCCAGTCCTTATCATGGTGAGGAGCAAAAGCTGTTATGTGTTCTCACCTCTTGCATTCATCAAGTCCTCCAGTGTTCTATATTTCCTGTGCATCTATGAACCAAGTGTTCTAGGTGTCCTGAGTGTGTTCTAAACCTAATGTTCTAGGTTCCCAGTGGGTGTTCTACCTCAGTGTTCTAGGTTCCCAGTGGGTGTTCTACCTCAGTGTTCTAGGTTCTCAGTGTGTGTTCTAACCCCAGTTTTCTAGGTTCCCAGTGTGTATTCTAACCCCAGTGTTCTAGGTTCCCAGTGTGTGTCCTAAGCCCAGTGTTCTAGGTTCCCAGTGTGTGTTCTAAGCCCAGTGTTCTAGGTTCCCAGTGTGTATTCTAACCCCAGTGTTCTAGGTTCCCAGTGTGTGTTCTAACCCTTATGTTCAAGTTTCCCAGTGTGTCTTCTAACCCTTATGTTCAAGGTTCCCAGTGTGTGTTCTAACCTCTGTACGGTGGCCAGGTTCTCCAGTTCGTCCTGGTTCATGTTGTGGTCTGGGTCTCTCACCACTGGCTCATTAATACTCTCCAACAGTCTGCTGCCCTGTCCTAAAGCCACCAGCAGATCCTCCTGGAGACGCAAACACATCAGGGGAATCAAATACACACGCCAACACCAGCACTCTGATATCAGTGGTGTGGGACAAGACAATGATTTACTTAGATTTAACCCATCATGTTATTTTGTGTATTCATATTTCTGGAGGTGTGTGTTTGTGTGTGTGTGTGTGTGTATGCACGCGTGTGCATGTGTGTGTATGTGTGCGTGTGTGTGTGTGCGTGTGTGCGTGTGTGTGCGTGTATGTGTGCGTGTGTGTGTGTGTGTGTGTGTGTGCGTGTGTGCGTGTGTATGTGTGTGCGTGTGTGTGTGTGCGTGTGTGCGTGTGTGTGTGCGTGCGCATGTGTGCGTGTGTGCGTGTGTGTGTGCGTGTGTGTGCCTGCTCTGTACCTTCATCTTGCTTTTCTTGTTGATGTGTGTCCCCAGTAGGTTGCTGGTAGCCTGGATGTCATTGGGTAGTTCGGTCTCTGCTAGCTCTGTCCCAAACGACTGCAGGATCTGAGCTGTTCTCTTTACCATCAGAGCAAAGCCCTCAATGGCCTTCACACAGATGGATATAGTACATTGTTAGAAAATAACATGCATATCTTGACTGGGAAAAAGGTTATTAGTCCAACACTAGGAAACTGGGCCATGGTTCTGGTGTTTATGCTGTGTATTCACTGTGTGTTTGCTGGATGGTTACCACTGTGTGTTTAATTTATTAGGATCCCCATTAGTCGATGCCAGAGTATGTGAGCGGAGCTGGAACGGAGCAGGGAACTTTGGCCTTCTCGTCGAGCTCCAATTTCACTTGAGTAGCGCTCACACTTCATGAGCTCAGGGCATGCCTGACCCAGCATGCATTTGTAGTCTATTTGTGTGCTGCTATAGCTCCTTGCTTTAGCTACTGTCATGGAGTTCACTAAATATTTTCATAAAGAAATTGATTAAACACCCAGTTGCTAAATCAAGGTGACTTACAAAGATGAGTACCAAGAGCAAGAGAGGGAGTGTGGTGATTTAGTGTCCACAACTAAAGAATCATTGTGGAATCTGAAAAGACACTTATCTCAAAAAACCATTACTGTTTTTTGATGTCATTCGTTAACTTTCACTGCTATGCGGATGACACACAGCTATACATTTCAATGAAACATGGTGAAGCCCCAAAATTGCCCTCGCTAGAAGCCTGTGTTTCAGACATAAGGAAGTGGATGGCTGCAAACTTTCTACTTTTAAACTCGGACAAAACAGAGATGCTTGTTTTAGTTCCCAAGAAACAAAGAGATCTTCTGTTGAATCTGACAATTATTCTTGATGGTTGTACAGTTGTCTCAAATAAAACTGTGAAGGACCTCGGCGTTACTCTGGACCCTAATCTCTCTTTTGACGAACATATCAAGACTGTTTCAATGACAGCTTTTTCCATCTACGTAACATTGCAAAAATCAGAAACTTTCTGTCCAAAAATGATGCAGAAAAGTTAATCCATGCTTTTGTTACTTCTAGGTTAGACTACTGCAATGCTCTACTTTCCGGCTACCCAGATAAAGCACCAAATAAACTTCAGTTAGTGCTAAATACGGCTGCTAGAATCCTGACTAGAACCAAAAAAATTGATCATATTACTCCAGTGCTAGCCTCCCTACGCTGGCTTCCTGTTAAGGCAAGGGCTGATTTCAAGGTTTTACTGCTAAACTACAAAGCATTACATGGGCTTGCTCCTACCTATCTTTCTGATTTGGTCCTGCCGTACATACCAACACGTACCGTAGGGTCACAAGATGCAGGCCTCCTAATTGTCCCTAGAATTTCTAAGCAAACAGCTGGAGGCAGGGCATTCTCCTATAGAGCCCCATTTTTATGGAATGGTCTGCCTACCCATAAGAGAGACGCAGACTCGGTCTCAACCTTTAAGTCTTTACTGAAGACTCATCCCTTCAGTGGGTCATATGATTGAGTGTAGTCTGGCCCAGGAGTGTGAAGGTGAACGGAAAGGCTCTGGAGCAACGAACCGCCCTTGCTGTCTCTGCCTGGCCGGTTCCCCTCCCTCCACTGGTTCCCCTCCCTCCACTGGGGTTCACTGCCTCTAACCCTATTACAAGTCACTGGCTTACTGGTGCTCTTTCATGCCGTCCCTAGGAGGGGTGCGTCACTTGAGTGGGTTGAGTCACTGATGTGATCTTCCTTTCTGGGTTGGCGCCCCCCCCTTGGGTTTTGCCGTGGCGGAGATCTTTGTGGGCTATACTCGGCCTTGTCTCAGGATGGTAAGTTGGTGGTTGAAGATATCCCTCTAGTGGTGTGGGGGCTGTGCTTTGGCAAAGTGGGTGGGGTTATATCCTTCCTCTTTGGCCCTGTCTGGGGGTATCATCGAATGGGGCCCTCCTGTCTCAGCCTCCAGTATTTATGCTGCAGTAGTTTATGTGTCGGGGGGCTAGGGTCAGTTTGTTATATCTGGAGTACTTCTCCTGTCTTATCCGGTGTCCTGTGTGAATTTAAGTATGCTCTCTCTAATTCTTTCTTTCTTTCTCTCTTTCTTTCTTTCTCTCGGAGGACCTGAGCCCTAGGACCATGCCTCAGGACTACCTGGCATGATGACTCCTTGCTGTCCCCAGTCCACCTGGCCGTGCTGCTGCTCCAGTTTCAACTGTTCTGCCTGCGGCTATGGAACCCTGACCTGTTCACCGGATGTGCTACCTGTCCCAGACCTGCTGTCCCAGTCCAACTTTCTAGAGACAGTAGGAGCGGTAGAGATACTCTTAATGATCGGCTATGAAAAGCCAACTGACATTTACTCCTGAGGTGCTGACTTGCTGCACCCTCGACAACCACTGTGATTATTATTATTTGACCATGCTGGTCATTTATGAACATTGGAACATCTTGGCCATGTTCTGTTATAATCTCCACCCGGCACAGCCAGAAGAGAACTGGCCACCCCTCATGGCCTGGTTCCTCTCTAGGTTTCTTCCTAGGTTTTGGCCTTTCTAGTGAGTTTTTCCTAGCCACTGTGCTTCTACACCTGCATTGCTTTCTGTTTGCAGTTTTAGGCTGGGTTTCTGTACAGCACATTGAGATATCAGCTGATGTAAGAAGGTCTATATAAATACATTTGATTTGATTTGATGACGGTCTACATGTAACAGTATAAATTTAGACCGTCCCCTCGCCCATACTCGGGCGCGAACCAGGGACCTTCTGCACACATCAACAGTCACCCTCGAAGCATCGTTACCCATCGCTCCACAAAAGCCGCGGCCCTTGCAGAGCAAGGGGAACTACTACTTCAAGGTCTCAGAGCAAGTGACGTCACTGATTGAAACGCTATTTAGCGCCCACGCTAACTAAGCTAGCCGTTTCACATCCGTTACATACATACTATGTGCACATGCTAAAAGAAAGGAACGAGGTGGGTAGATAACTAAGTGTGTCATAGTAGCAAAGTATTTATAAACAAAAAATCTGATCTCTTAAACGTTTTGCAAATTTTTGTTCTATTATCCATACAATAAGCCATAATTGATTTTGCCCAATAGGCCTGGCATTTTCCCATGTTCAAGGAGCTTTCCGTTTTGACTAGGTTATTTTGACTAAAAACCTTTAAAAAAATACCTAAAGAATACCTAAGAAAAATAAAACAACTCTGCATCTCTGCCCATCCTGGCAAGAGTGGCAAAAAGGGTGTTTAGCATCCCCAGTGGCTCTGCAAGTGTGAAGAGGATACTCTCCTCTGCTGGCCGACTCTCCAGGCACCATCACATGAGCCTGACGCCACAGACTGGCCAAACTTGTTTCTACAAATTCATTGAAAGGCACTAATAAGTCATTTTTTGTTTTAATTTGTATTTAATTCTAAGTAAGTCACAGCATATATGCGCATTTAGAGAATGATTTAATACAACTAAGTGTTTAAATGCTGAGCGCATTATGTCCCTACCAGCCTATTGTGTCGCACTTGCAAATGCACAATTTATTTATTTGTAGGCTTTAGCCTTGAAATAATTGAAACAATTTAGCCTAAAGAATTATATTTTTTTGTCTGGCTCCTGACTTATTTAGAGTGTTAATATGCGGTTTAATATGACATGTCGCCTATTTGAAATTATGCTCACTTCTTACATTCACCTCTTCATGTTTATTCAAATATAAATTAGAATCCATATGGTTTGGTTTCAATACTTAAACACCAATTGGTAGATCCAGGTAGTCACAAAAATAGATGGTTGTTGGTTCAATTGTGATTTTAATGAATGGAGCGAATTTGGAGAGGGATTTTTTTCTTCATGTGAGCACGGAGCGGTTTTTAGCGGAGCGGTAGGAAAGGACATGGAGGGCCAGAGCGGTGTGCTGCACCTCTCCATTAACGATGGGCGGGATTTACAACCACTCATCTCCGCTCACATGCGCTGGCCGACGTCAATGGCAACAGCTAGTCTTACTGGGGTCCGACACATAATGAAAAATACATTACAGTCAAAATACTTTACAATTTACATACATTTAAAAACATTAACATGTAGTGTGTGTGCGTGTGTGTGTGTGTGTGTGTGTAGTCAGTCTTCCTCAACTGACTGACTCAGTCAGTCTTCCTCAACTCTTAGCCAAGAGGGACTGGCATGCATATAATTAATACTAGCCCTCTGATTACAATGAAAAGCAAGAGGTGCGACTCTGTTCTGGGCCAGCTGCAGCTTATCTAGGTCTTCTTTGCAAATCAAATCACATTTTATTGCTCACATACACATGGTTAGCAGTTGTTAATGCGAGTGTAGTGAAATGCTTGTGCTTCTAGTTCCGACAGTGCTGTAATATCTAACAAGTTCACAATAACCACCTTAAATCACACAAATGTAAAGGGATGAATAACAATATGTATATATAAATATATAGATGAGAGATGGCTGTGTGGCATAGGCAAGATGCAGTAGATGATATAGAATACAGTATATTCATATGAGATGAGTAATGTAGGATATGTAAACATTATTAAAGTGGTGTTATTTAAAGTGACTAGTGATACCTTCATTAATCTATTTATTATGTTGTTGTATGTGTTGAACTGCTGTGCTTTATCTTGGCCAAGTTGCAGTTGTAAATGAGAACTTGTTCTCAATTAGCCTACCTGGTTAAATAAAGGTGAAATAAAATGTTCTTTAAAAAAAAATGTAGGATATTATTATTATACATTATTAAAGTGGCGTTATTTAAAGTGACTAGTGATACCTTTATTAAATCCATTTATTAAAGTGGCCAGAGATTTGAGTCTGTATGTTGGCAGCAGCCACTATCTTAGTGATGGCTGTTTAACAGTCTGATGGCCTTGAGATATCTGTTTTTCAGTCTCTCGGTCCCCGCTTTGATGCACCTGTACTGACCTCGCCTTCTGGATGGTAGCGGGGTGAACAGGCAGTGGCTCAGGTGTTTGTTGTCCTTGATGATCTTTTAGGCCTTCCTGTGACATCAGGTGCTGTAACTGTCCTGGAGGCCAGGTCGTTTGCCTCTGGTGATGCGTTGTGCAGACCTCACTACCCTCTGGAGAGCCTTATGGTTGTGGGTGGAGCAGTTGTCGTACCAGGCGGTGATACAGCCCGACAGGATGCTCTCGATTGTGCATCTAAAAGTTTGTGAGTGTTTTAGGTGACAAGCCACATTTCTTCAGCCTCCTGAGGTTGAAGAGGCGCTGTTGTGCCTTCGTCACCACACTGTCTGTGTGGGTGGACCATTTCAGTTTGTCCGTGATGTGTATGCCGATGAACTTAAAACTTTCCACCTTCTCCACTACTGTCCCGTCAATGTGGATGGGGGGGGATGCTCCCTCTGCTGTTTCCTGAAGTCCACGATCATCTCCTTTGTTTTGTTGATGTTGAGTGATAGGTTATTTTCCTGACTCCACACTCAGAGGGCCCTCACCTCCTCCCTGTAGGCCGTCTCATCGTTGTTGGTAATCACTACCACTGTAGTGTCGTCTGCAAACTTGATGATTGAGTTGGAAGCGTGCATGGCCACGCAGTCAGTCATGGGTGAACAAGGAGTACAGGAGAGGGCTGAGAACGCACCCTTGGGGGCCCCATGTGTGGAGGATCAGCGGGGTGGAGATGTTGTTTCCTACCCTCACCACCTGGGGGCGGCCTGTCAGAAAGTCCAGGACCCAGTTGCACAGCTCAGCTGTAGTCAATGAACAGCATTCTTACATAGGTATTCCACTTGTCAAGATAGGATAGGGCAGTGTGCAGTGTGATGGTGTCGTCTGTGGACCTATTGGGGTGGTAAGCAAATTGGAGTGGGTCTAGGGTATCAGGTAGGGTGGAGGTGATATGATCCTTGACTAGTCTCTCAAAGCACTTCATGATGACAGAAGTGAGTGCTATGGGGCGATAGTCATTTAGCTCAGTTACCTTAGCTTTCTTGGTAACAGGAACAATGGTGGCCATCTTCAAGCATGTGGGCAGAGTAGACGGGGATAGGGATTGATTGAATATGTCCGTAAACACACCAGCCAGCTGGGCCGGCAGCCTTGCGAGGGTTAACACGTTTAAATGTTTTACTCATGTTAGCCACGCTGATGGAGAGCCCACAGGCTTTGGTAGTGGGCCGTGTCAGTGGCACTGTATTGTCCTCAAAGCGAGCAAAGAAGTTGTTTAATTTGTCTGTGAACAAGACGTTGATGTCCGTGACGGGCTGGCTTTCATTTTGTAATCCGTGATTGACCCTAGACCCTGCCACATACGTCTTTCGTTTGAGCCGTTGAATTGCATCTCTACTTTGTCTCTATACTGACGCTTTGCTTGCTTGATTGCCTTGCAGAGGGAATAGCTACACTGTTTGTATTCATTCATGTTTCCAGTCACCTCCCCATGATTAAAAGCGGTGGTTCGCACTTTCAGTTTTGCGCGAATGCTGCCATTAATCCATGGTTTCTGGTTAGGGAAGGTTTTAATAGTCACAGTGGGTACAACATCACTGATGCACTTGCTAATAAACTCACTCACTGAGTCAGCGTAGACGTCAATGTTGTTGTCTGAGGCTACCCGGAACATATCCCAGTCCACGTGATCTAAGCAATCTAGAAGCGTGGAATCCGATTCGTCAGACCAGCGTTGGATAGACCTGAGCACGGCCGTTTCCTGTTTTAGTTTCTGTCTATAGGCTGGGAGCAACAAAATGGAGTCATGGTCAGATTTGCCGAAGGGAGGACGGGGGAGGGCTTTGTATGCATCGCGGAAGTTAGAGTAGCAATGATCCAGAATGCTACCAGCTCGTGTTGCGCATTTGATATGCTGACAGAATTTAGGAAGCCTTGTTCTCAGATTAGCTTTTTTTTTTTTTAAATCTCCAGTTACAATAAATGCTGCCTCAGGATATATGGTTTCCAGTCTACATAGAGTCCAGTGAAGTTCTTTCAGGGCCATCAAGGTATCTGCTTGGGGGGGATATACACATCTGTGACTATAATCAAAGAGAATTCTCTTGGTAGATAATGCGGTCGGCATTTGATTGTAAGGAATTCTAGGTCAGGTGAACAAAAGTTTGTTTGTTCATGTGTAACTCAGTGTTGTTGTTTTTGTCGCACTGCTTTGCTTTATCTTGGCCAGGTCACAGTTGTAAATGAGAATTTGATCTCAACTGGCCTACCTGGTTAAATAAAGTTGAAAAAATACAAAATAAATACAAATAAAAGGACTTGAGTTCCTGTATGTTGTTATGATTACACTATGAGTCGTTAATCATAAGGCATACACCCCCACCCTTCTTACCAGAGAGATGCTTTTAGGTGTCGGTGCGATGCGTGAAGAAACCGGGTGGCTGTACCGACTGACAACATATCCCGAGTGAGCCATGTTTCCGTGAAGCAGAGAATGTTACAATCTCTGATGTCTCTCTGGAAGGCAATTCCAGCCCTAATCTCATCCTCCTTGTTGTCTAGAGATTGGACATTGGCGAGTAATATGCTCAGAAGCGGTGGATGGTGTGCTCGCCTTCCAAGTCTGACCAGTAGGACGCTCTGTCGGCCTCTGGGAAAAGATCCCATGTCCAGGGTGGAGGTCCGAACACAGGATCCGCTTCGGGAAAGTTGTATTCCTGGTCGTAATGTTGGTACGTTGACGTCACTTTTATATGCAATAGTTCTTCCCGGCTGTATGTAATAACACTTGAGATTTTCTGGGCAAACAATGTAAGAAAAATGAATTACTGCACAGGTTCCTAAGAACCTGAAGCGAGGCGACCATCTCTGTCTACGCCATTGTTGCAGTGTGCAGTGTGTGTGTGTGTGTGTGTGTGTGTGTGTGTATATACTCACGGTACGGTGTGAGATCCACTTCTCGTGGCAGTACTCCTGGGTTCCTCCCAACTCAGTAGTCAGTTGTGTCCGGTCTATGTAGGAGTGGAGCTCAGTCACAGAACTCAGCATAATCATCTACACAAGCAACAATTTAGGATAGAAAAACGTAATGGTGAAGTAATGACAATAATACAAAAGTCAGTCTATGAATGTGTGCGCGTCTGTAGACTGCTGTCTGTACCTACCGGCACCTTCATCTTGAACTCATCCTTGTTGAACTTGAACAAGATGTCTGAGAGTGTCCTCTGGAATAAGGTGGTGGGCCTCAATACCAGAACTAACTGCAGGTTCCCTGGGAACGAACCCTACACACAGAGAGAGGGGAGGAAAGGTAGGGGGGAGGGGAGGGGAGGGGAGAAAGATGGATGAACAGAGAACTGGGAGGACTTCAAAAATACAGGAGTAGACAGCAACCACCATAGCTCTCAGTCTAGACAACCCACTAGCAAGAGACATCATGTACACACACACACACACACACACACACACACACACACACACACACACACACACACACACACACACACACACACACACACACACACACACACACACACACACACACTTTAATGGTAGAATAAAGCTGACAGACAGGGACTATTAAAAAGCAGACCCCCAGACATTATAATCAGGAGCTAAATTAGCATACAGTGTACATCCCTGAAGCTAGTTCTGGTGAGGTAAGACTCAAACTGTACACATAAAGACACAGCAAGATCAATATTATGGCTTTAGCCGGCGGTGGAGACAAACTCCCATTACTGAATTAATGCGTAAGCTAATGTAGTGCACACACACACAGGTTTGATTGATTGGAGAGAGACAGAACGCTGGCCTAAGCAGAAATGACAGATCTAAGACTCTGCCTCATTAACAAACAACCAGTAGGGAATACACAAACTTAATGGAATTAATGAATCAATAAACTGTTCCTCTCTGCAGCCCAACTAGAGAGAGCTCTTAATGACCTCTGACACTGCAGGACAGTCACTATGAAAGGGACTGGCCATTCACTAGCAACGTACCCTTCAAAACCCAAACATCCAATGGAGACAAGCAAGGAAGAGGAAGAAATTAATGTAATGGTATTCAGTAGAAGTTGGTTTGAAAAAGGTGGTTGGGTGGATTTTGGAGACAGTATATATAAGGAACAAGTCTGACTCCCAGATGAGAGTTGTAACCATTCGACCGTAACCTTCTGACTGGACTTGTGGTCATAGCCCACTGGTTCTGGTCGAAAACAGTAGACGCAGACAGGCGCGCACACACACACACACACACACACACACACACACACACACACACACACACACACACACACACACACACACACACACACACACACACACACACACACACACACACACACACACACACACACACACAAGGCTGGTGAGTGAGAGTGTAGACAGTATGTCTCTTGGGAGTGAGTGAAACCACAGTAACCCTATAGGTTTTTAATTAGGGACCACACCATAAACAACTGCTGCTTTCTCCCCCAGTCTGAAAACCACCCATGCATGGCAATGCACTACACTCATTAAAACACAGACACACACAGACAGACAAAGAAGCACAGTATACACAAAGATGTACACACCCACACACACGCAAACAAAAACATTGGATACAGTGAGGAAAAAAAGTATTTGATCCTCTGCTGATTTTGTACGTTTGCTCACTGACAAAGAAATGATCGGTCTATACTTTTAATGGTAGGTTTATTTGAACAGTGAGAGACAGAATAACAACAAAAAAATCCAGAAAAGCGCATGTCAAAAATGCTATAAATTGATTTGCATTTTAATGAGGGAAATAAGTATTTGACCCCTCTGCAAAACATGACTTAGTACTTGGTGGCAAAACCCTTGGTTTTGGTGGCAATCACAGTTAGACGTTTCTTGTAGTTGGCTACCAAGGTTTGTACACATCTCAGGAGGGATTTTGTCCCACTCCTCTTTGCAGATCTTCTCCAAGTCATTAAGGTTTTGAGGCTGACGTTTGGCAACTCGAACCTTCAGCTCCCTCCACAGATGTTCTATGGGATTATGGTCTGGAGACTGGCTAGGCCACTCCAGGACTTTAATGTCCTTCTTCCTGAGCCACTCCTTTGTTGCCTTGGCCGTGTGTTTTGGGTCATTGTCATGCTGGAATACCCATCCATGACCCATTTTCAATGCCGTGGCTGAGGGAAGGAGGTTCTCACCCAAGATTTGACGGTACAGGCCCCGTCCATCGTCCCTTTGATGCGGTGAAGTTGTCCTGTCCTTTAGCAGAAAAACACCCCCAAAGCATAACGTTTCCACCTCCATGTTTGAAGGTGGGGATGGTGTTCTTGGGGTCATAGGCAGCACTCCTCCTCCTCCAAACACGGCGAGTTGAGTTGATGCCAAAGAGCTCCATTTTGATCTCATCTGACCACAACACAACAAACGTACAAAATCAGCAGGGGATCAAATACTTTTTTCCCTCACTGTACATATACCCACAAAGCCACAACAAAGAGGTGAATGATAGTTGAGGCTATACAATGACTAATGTGAGACAACACCCCCCCCCCTCACAGTTCACGCTCCAACTCAGTACCTGTTAACACGCATTTGTGTTGTTTATCTTCATATGATTTATCATTAGGTCTTCAATAGTTGTGATAGTACCGGCTCAACTCATGCCAGCATTCACTACTGTTCATTACACGGCCTGTGTGTGTGTGTGCGGCATTTAGCAGTGCGGTGAAACTATCCAGAACAGGCGACTGTTCTGGCGGTGACTGAGTGCCTCCCATTACCAGCCTGTCAGGCTGTAACGTCCCCCCCTTGTGGGATTAATAAAGCTTGATTCAATTTGAAATGAGGGAGGGAGCATTCCAGGTCCCAGTGGAGTCTGGGGGTTCATATTCATCTCTCTATATATCTTCCTCTGTCTAGGAAATCATCTCTCTCCCTCACATTCTCTTCAGTTCAGTGAAACTCTATGATGAGGCTTTCGTGTCAATAACTGAGAACCCATAGACCTATACTTATTTCCCCTCTGTGTGTGTGAGACAGCTGTGTGGACAGCTGTCCACATAACTGTGGTGCTGAAACCAAGAATGCAGTCATATGGGGTTAAACAGCACTTAGGATATAGGTATTGATTCAAATCAATACGAATCATGCGGGTCCGTATTGTTGCTTACTTAATAAAGTTCTGAAGGATCTTATAAGTGGTGTTGAACAAAGATAAAGCCATTGGAAATCCTGTGCTATTAATGGACGAACCAGAAAGTGCTCAAACCATGTATCAACTCAGCACAAATAAACAAACACACTTTGAAAGCTAATCACCAAAGCAGAGAGAATATCCCTCACAGCTCACACACTGCATTCAGCTGCCAGCAAGCTGCCATCAAGCAGGAAACAGTGAGTTGTGACTGGAGAGGAAACAACAGGCTGTGTTTTCTAAGAGGAAGAGAAAGAGAGAAAAGACTCCCTCGATCATCTTTTCATTTTTTGTATCCTTCTTTTACACATTCTCCTCATTCCGAACCACAAACGCCTAAGGGATAGAGCAATGGAAAGATAAGGGGTGATATACAGATCTGCTATATGCGCACGCGTTGATGTGGCTGCAAGGCGTGCGTTGGTATGATTCTGAACAGTCATATCTGGCAACAATGACAAGAAGATGACATGTGGGGAATCGTAGGTGGCTCGTTTCAGCTCCTTGTATTTTGTTATTGATGTCTTGTCTTGTTTTGAGGTGTTTGACTGATGTCAAGTCTATGCTAATACGGCAAAAATGTGCTAGTTAGCTAACTAACAACTGTAACGATGTATTTGAGTGACAAGTGATCATTGTGCAAATGTGTTTGTTTTCAACAAACATTTGGAGATGAAATATAGTTGACCTGTTATGAACAATCTAAGCCAACCCTGTCTGCACTGCCGCACACGTTGGTTTTGTTGCTAAACTACCAACACGTCGATCTTAGTTTGATCACTCTGTTGTCACAAAGGTATTTAGCAAAATGCAAAATGTAGTGTATTCGAGGTTTAAAAAGGCTTCTAAAGTTGGTCATTTCCTCTTTAAAATGTCAGACTTAATTTATCGTAACAACCCCTACACAAATGTCCATTAAAGAGCGACCGCCCCTAAAAAGCAACTTCTCTTTTTGAAAACAGGCTGTTGCATCAATATAAGTCAGAAACATTCATTATTCTAATGTCAAAATTGACTACAAGTTCGAATAGGATAATTTTGGTCAGAGTCAGTCTCACTCAAAACTGTGATTTACGAGATGATAGGAAAAAAAGGTACTGTAACAGAATGAGGGGTACCGTAACAGAATGAAGGGTTCCCGTAACAGAATGAAGGGTTCCGTAACAGAATGAAGCGTTCCCGTAACAGAATGAAGGGTTCCCGTAACAGAACGAAGGGTTCCTGTAACAGAATGAAGGGTTCCCCTAACAGAATGAAGGGTTCCTGTAACAGAATGAAGGGTTCCTTTAACAGAATGAAGGGTTCCCGTAACAGAATGAAGGGTTCCCGTAACAGAATGACGGGTACCATAACAGAATGAAGGGTCCCTGGAACAGAATGAAGGGTTCCCGTAACAGAATGAAGGGTACCGTAACAGTATGAAGGGTTCCGTAACAGAATGAAGGGTTCCGTAACAGAATGAAGGGTACCGTAACAGAATGAAGGGTTCCTGTAACAGAATGAAGGGTTCCGTAACAGAATGAAGGGGACCGTAACAGTATGAAGGGTTCCGTAACAGAATGAAGGGTTCCCGTAACAGAATGAAGGGTCCCTGGAACAGAATGAAGGGTTCCCGTAACAGAATGACGGGTACCATACCAGTTTTCCTAGGTTGGGAATATTTTAATCCTGCCCACATGCCCACACCTGGCAGCACCCACACCAGGCAGCACCCAATCAATTCGGCGTGCAGCTGCACATTGTATGTGATTGTAATGCCCGTGGTCAATTTGGTGTGACATTTAATTTCCATATGGGGCTAGTTAGGGACCATCAGTAAATTAAACAATGTATGTGGGACAATATTTTAAAAGGTCAATAGCTCCAAATTTCAATGACTTAAAAACCTCAAACCAACTATAAATTGTAGAAATTCATATACAAATATTGAAAGCATTTAATGAGACAACTAAAATATGTGCAACATGAACATATTGTACCATTTACATTGTGTTATTTATTGACTGTCCCTAACTATACCCAGAGATAGGCTATCCAAAGTCAAACCAACTTTGCCAAATGAAGAGAGAGAGAAGGGATGAAGGAAGATGTGAACAAAGAGATCGTAGCTGAAATAAAGAGAGTGAAATGAGGAGAGAGAGTTTAGTGGGTTGGAGAGAGATACAACAGCTACCTCATCACTACCACAGCATGGGAAACACACAGACCTAATATTTCTTTCCATCTTTATCCATTAAAGTCAGTGTCAGTGTTTTTCCTATAGAGTGAGTTTATCTACAAATGTTCTATACAGTATTCATCAAAACATGGATTACAGTGTGAAACTGAAAAGACACTCATTGTCATATCCTTCCAGCATGCTTTGTTGTAATGTGGGGAGAACACTTCTCTCATTGCTCTCTTGTCCTCTTTGTTTTGGCTGTTTGTTCTGCCCCCACGGCAGGGGAGTATAGGCTGGTGGGCTGAATAGGCTGGTGCCTGTGTGTGTTTATGTGTAGGTGAGGGGGGGGGGGGATATTTCATATCTGCCCCCTAGGGCAGTTGTGATATTAATCCCTACTTTGTGGAGCTCTGAGAAGAGGAGGGGTTGTTCTGACACCTCTTGTCTGCCAAACCCCCTCTGCCCTCGGGCTGACAGTGTAAGGATGAGGCCTCACAAAACTGGTGCTCCACTCAACACATGATTAAAGAAATGTATTTCACACACACAGATGCATAGACACAAAAGACAGACTCCCCCTTATAGAGCCAGACACACACACGCGCTCGGTTACTTACTGCAATGCGGAGCAGGGTCCCCTTGACGGCCGCCCATCGGTCCTGCCGCCGGTCAATCACCAGGATAAAACCCACTCCTGCCGCAGACAGACTGGAAAAAAGAGATGGGATCCCGGTCAACACAACCACTAACACCTGACCCCACTGCACACATGACCATAACAAGACCGCAGATGGAGACTGGAGAGAGGGGAATAAGGTTCAGTAGGACCACAGTGACTGGACATGACCAGAGAATAAATGAACAGGGAACCACAATGGTGAGAGAGGATAGAGATGAGTGTCACTAGTATGTCTAGTACTGGATGTCCCATGCTGCTCAGTTGGTAGAGCATGGCGCTTGCAATGGCAGGGTTGTGGGTTCAATTCCCACTGGGGGACAAGTATGAAATGTATACAATCTACTGTCTCTGGAAAAGAGCGTCTGATAAATATTAAAATGTTAAATGTAAAAATGTATCTATCAGTCAGGCCTGAGTAAAGACCTACCCTCAGCTTGGTGCACTTATGTACAGGCAAGGTAAAGATGCTTTAAAAACCCTGTCCTAGGGTTTGTTCAACTATACACACCTTCAAGATACTGGTCCAATCCACACAGATAAAGAGTTGTAAGGTCAGCGTCCTAAAACCGCTGTAGTCTTATGAGAGGGGTTCAGGTAGAGGAATCAAAGTCAATCCCACATGTAGCCAGTCAGAAGAATCAACTATACACACACCTTCTAGAGGTGACACAAATACTCACACCTCAGCAGCAAAACACACACACACACACACTGCCTGGTCACAGCAAACTGATGAACAGAATGTCTCCACTCCTACTCACACGACAACAACTCTGCTATTCCAAATCCTCCAATAGAGAAAAAGGGATAAATAATTCCATATTGAAACTGGAGAGAAGAGAGGAAAATAGATGCCTTAGAGTCAGATCTGCCTGTGTTGTGTTGGAGGGAGAGCAAGACAGTCACAGAAACCAGCCACTGCCACTGCACTGATCAACCAATGATGTGCCAGGAACTGCCGTGCCACTAGCCAATCCTAGCTTGGCCAAGAGGTGACAGACAGCCCCGGGGGCCAGTCAGCAGACCTGGGGATGTGAGGGAGGGGATGGGCTGATGGAGAGGAGGGGAGCTGCATTCTCTCCCTCCCTCCCACCTGCTCAAGCGTTCAAAAGAGCAGACCGGTTCTTTTTTAGCAGCAGAGAAGGAGGAGGGGAGAGAGAGGGATGGATGAAAAAAAATGAGAGAGAAAAGGAAGAGAGATGGTCTAGTACTGGGACCTTTATGAGGACTGAACTGGTTTAGTGATTTATACTGAAAGACAGTATGAGAGGAAGAGAGGGGGGAGAGAGAGAGACGAGGGAAAGTCGGGCATAGAGAGATAGTATAGATTGTAATAAACTAGGCTTGCTACTTAGTCTTAGAACACAAAGAATCACATACACAAGTATGGCCAAAAGTACGTGGACACCTGCTCGTCGAACATCTCATTCCAAAATTATGGGCATTAATATGGAATTGGCCTCCCCTTCGCTGCTATAACAGTCTCCACTCTTCTGTGAAGGCTTTCCACTAGATGTTGGAACAAGTTGGGGACTTGTGTCCATTCAGCCACAAGAGCATTAGTGAGGTTGGGCACTGATGTTGATTGATTAGGCCTGGCTCGCAGTCGGTGTTCCAATTCCTCCCAAAGGTGTTCGATGGGGTTGAGGTCAGGGCTCTGTGCAGGCCAGTCAAGTTCTTCCACACCGTTCTCAACAAACCATTTATGTATGGACCTTGCTTTGTGCACGGGGGCATTGTCATGCTGAAACAGGAAAGGGCCTTCCAAAAACTGTTGCCACAAAGTTGGAAGCACAGAATCGTCTAGAATATCATTGTATGCTCAAGATTTCCCTTGACTGGAACTAAAGGGCCTAGCCTGAACCATGAAAAACAGCCCCAAACCATTATTCCTCCTCCACCAAACTTGACAGTTGGTACTATGTATTGGGGCAGGTAGCGTTCTCCTGGCATCCGCCAAACTTAGATTCGTCCACCGGACTGTCAGATGGTGAAGTGCGATTTACCAACCCGAGTGGTGCAGCGGTCTAAGGCACTGCATCTTAGTTCAAGAGGCGTCACTACAGTCCCTGGCTTGAATCCAGGCTGTATCACATCTGGCCGTGTTTGGGAGTCCCATAGGGCGGCACACAATCGACCCAGCATCTTCCGGGTTTGGCTGGGGTAGGCCGTCATTATAAATAAGAATTTGTTCTTTAACTAACTTGCCTAGTTAAATAAAGGTTCAATAAATAATAGATAATAATAATTCCCAGAGAACGTGCTTTGGCTACTCCAGAGTCTAATGGCGGCGAGCTTTACACCACTCCAGCCAATGCTTGGCATTGTGCATGGTGATCTTAGGCTTGTGTGCGACTGCTCGGCCATGGAAACTCATTTCATGATGCTCCTGATAACAGTTATTGTACTGACGTTGCTTCCAGAGGCAGTTTGGAACTTGGTAGTGACTGTTGGAACCGAGGACCGACAATTTTCACCTGACAACCACTTCTCGGCTGAGCCGTGGTTGCTTCTAGACGTTTCCACTTCACAATAACAGCACCTACAGTTGACCGGGGAAGCTCTAGCAGGGCAGACATTTGACAAACAAACTTGTTGTAAAGGTGGCATCCTATGACGCTGCCACGTTGAAAGTCACTGAGCTCTTCAGTAAGGCCATTCTACTGCCAGTGTTTGTCGATGGAGATTGCATGGCGGTGTCCTCGATTTTATACACCTGTCGGCAACAGGTGTGGCGGAAATAGCCGATCCACTAATTTGAAGGGGTGTCCACATTCACTAATCAAAAGTATGTACAATTTCAGGGTTCAGATTTTAAAAAAACTGCCAGAAAGGGTGATCTATATACAGAGGAATTAATTCACCACTTCTAGGATATGATTGTTTCTGCCATACAAGCAGTTTCTGCAACACACACTCGCACAGCTGAATGGACACAGAAACATATTGAGCAATAATGAATGTGAAATTAGATTAATTTAAATATTCATGGTGGAGTTTATAATTGATTTGTGAAGGAGTTTAAATAATTTGATTTATTGCGGCGGTTGTCTGATGCTGGTGGAACCCCTGTTGTGGAATGGGATTGCTTAAAACACAATTTCTGCACGGGCGTGCACAAGCACAAGCACACACACACAAGCGCACACACACACACACACACACACACACACACACACACACACACACACACACACACACACACACACACACACACACACACACACACACACACACACACACACACACACACACACACACACACAGCTCCCCCTCTATGTCATACTCCACCCCTTCTAACTGCCTGAAGCCAGGCAGGCTGTAAATCAAATTAAAAACAGATTAAAAAAAGCTCTTAAAAGAGCTCTTCAAGTTTCAGTCACTCTCAAATCCTCCTGTCAAGGTTCTACCTCAACCTGCAACCACTCTGAACTAGACCCAGAGAGGTTTGGAGAGAGCAAGAGCGAGAGAGAAACCTGGTCTGCCCAAGGACACAGGCTGCTAATTAATTTAGTGAGTGTTTGGCGATCCGCAGTGTAAACAGGCTTTTCCCACCGGAGGCGAAAAAGGGATTCGGATACGGATAAATTCCATGCCTCATCGGCAGACCAGGAACAGGAAAATTAACTCAAAATTGGGAATGCCTTCAAAAGGAATTTGAAACTGTGGAATTTTATGCACACGCAGTCCCCCTCCAAAAACCTTCATTTTAAATGATTTTCATGAATATATATATTTATCAAAATGTGGAACATATTGAATAGTTCTGTATTCAAGGTCAAGACACACACACACACACACACACACACAAAACCGCCCTGAGGAATTCCTGGCCATCTGTCCATCTGCTCTGAGCAGCTTTAGCCTCAGGCCCTTTCTATCAGCTCAACTTTGACTTTTTGTAAGGTTGTGATGTCAGCAGTGACCTCAAAGAGTCACAGGAAGGAAGCCATGCAGGGGTTGCAACACAGCTATTCTACACCAGTTTAGAATGTGATGTGAATATGTGGACCAGGTGTGTAAGTGGTTTCAACCCTGTATGTGAATATGTGAACCAGGTGTGTAAGTGGTTTCAACCCTGTATGTGAATATGTGAACCAGGTGTGTAAGTGGTTTCAACCCTGTATGTGAATATGTGAACCAGGTGTGTAAGTGGTTTCAACCCTGTATGTGAATATGTGAACCAGGTGTGTAAGTGGTTTCAACCCTGTATGTGAATATGTGAACCAGGTGTGTAAGTGGTTTCAACCCTGTATGTGAATATGTGAACCAGGTGTGTAAGTGGTTTCAAGCCTGTACGCCACGATTAGGTGCAGGAGTAGGTGTAAGAGCTTCTCTGTTGGCTGGTGTATTCACGCGCATGTACTGCAGCTCAGCTGTCTACATGCGTTATTCAAACTTAAACAGTCAGGACCACTGCAGTTTCTATTTTAGACCCACTACATGCCTCAACGGACAAGGATGGAGTGAGGAAGATAAGAATGAGTGAGAAAATAGCTATACAAGGAAGGAAGGGTATCTGGAGAAACAGAGAGAATGGGGCAAAGGATGAGAAGAGAAACGGAAGACGGGGGAAAAAAGAGGGAAAGGATGGCAGAAATCCCTGTGAGGAGGATATTGAGAAGATGGGGGGCGGGGGTCATTTATTCTCCCCCCTCCCCCATCACCAGTCTCTCAGTACACAAAGACATTCTGCAGTAATATGATTACAGGCTGGGGCTATTGCATTGGCCAGCTAATTAGGGGAATGCATTGAGATCTCCTCTCCTCCCTCTCTACTAAGAGATCTCTACAGGGGACCGCCCAGACACAGCCATTTACATAACACTCTCACTGACACACTAAACACAAGACTAAGAAGACGATACAGGAACAATGGTTGAGGTTAGGATTGGGGGAGATCAGTGGTTAAAGGGTTCTACCTCAAGCAGCATGCAGTGCATATGACCCTCTCATGACACCTGCTGGCTATATCTATACAGCAGTCAATAAGAGCTGAGGATAACACACTTGGTTTGCACTGAAAATATGTGGTATACCATGAGCTGAACCAGCAATATAAACAATGTTGTATGGCAGGGGTAGGAAACCCTGTTCCTGGAGTGCTGCAGTACTGCATGATTTTGTTCCAACTAGGTGCCAAACCTGACCAACTGAGCCAAGTGATCAGTTCAGGGATTGCCTAAATTCAACACAATTGGTCTTCCAGGTCAGTTAAAACATGAAGTGTCTGCAGCACTCCAGCAACAGGGTGTCCTAATCCCTGTTGTATGGTGAACAAGGAAGTTTATGGTCCCAGAATCTTTTAACGTGTCTGTTTTCAGCGTTCAACACCATAGTACCCTCAAAGCTCATCACTAAGCTAAGGATCCTGGGACTAAACACCTCCCTCTGCAACTGGATCCTGGACTTCCTGACGGGCCGCCCCCAGGTGGTGAGGGTAGTTAGCAACACATCTGCCACACTGATCCTCAACACTGGAGCTCCACAGGGGTGCGTGCTCAGTCCCCTCCTGTACTCCCTGTTCCCCCACGACTGCATGGCCAAACACGACTCCAACACCATCATTAAGTTTGCAGACGACACAACAGTGGTAGGCCTGATCACCGACAACACTGAGACAGCCTATAGGGACGAGGTCAGAGACCTGGCCGTGTGGTGCCAGAATAACAACCTATCCCTCAACGTAGCCAAGACTAAGGAGATGATTGTGGACTACAGGAAAAGGAGGACCAAGTAAGCCCCCATTCTCATCAACGGGGCTGTAGTGGAGCAGGTTGAGAGCTTCAAGTTCCTCGGTGTCCACATCAACAACAAACTAGAATGGTCCAAACACACCAAGACAGTCGTGAAGAGGGCACGACAAAGCATATTCCCCCTCAGGAAACAAAAATATATGGCATGGGTCCTGAGATCCTCAAAAGGTTCTACAGCTGCACCATAGAGAGCATCACTACCTGGTAGGCCATTGCTCGGCCTCTGACCGCAAGGCACTACAGAAGGTAGTGCGTACGGCCCAGTACATTACTGGGGCTAAGCTGCCTGCCATCCAGGACCTCTACACCAGGCGGTGTCAGAGGAAGGCCCTAAAGATTGTCAAAGACCCCAGCCACCCCAGTCAGACTGTTCTCTCTACTAAAGCACGGCAAGTGGTACCAGAACACCAAGTCAAGGACCAAAAGGCTTCTCAACAGTTTTTACCCCCAAGCCATAAGACTCCTGGACAGGTAATCAAATGGCTACCCAGACTATTTGCATTGTGTGCCCTCCCCAACCCCCTAGACCCTCTTTTCACGCTGCTGCTACTCTCTGTTTATCATATATGCATAGCCACTTTAACTATACATTCATGTACATACTACCTCATTTGGACCGACCAACCAGTGCTCCCGCACATTGGCTAACCGGGCTATCTGCATTGTGTCCCGCCATCCACCAACCCCTCTTTTACACTACTGCGACTCTCTGTTCATCATATATGCATAGTCACTTTAACCATATCTACATGTACATACTACCTCAATCAGCCTGACTAACCGGTGTCTGTATGTAGCCTCGCTACTTTTATAGCCTTGCTACTGTATATAGCCTGTCTGTATATACTGTTGTTTTATTTCTTTACCTACCTATTATTCACCTAATACCTTTTTTGCACTATTGGTTAGAGTCTGTAAGTAAGCTTTTTACTGTAAGTATTCGGCACACGTGACAAATAAACTTTGATTTGATTTAATACCATTCACTTCATAGTTAAGAACCCTATAACAATATGACCATGTAGACATGTTCAAATACATGCAACTTAAACGTTTTAAATCACAACATTTCGATCTGAAATCTTATGGACATCAGAGCAATGTTGAGGGAATTATATTTGAGTCAGAAAATGATACTCATATGATAGCTAAGATATAAAAAACCTTGCAGAAAGCCTATCCAACTGACAATCTCTTAGAAAAAAATATAAACTATTGGAACCAAGACCTAAAAATAACTCTTTATTGCCACAAGATGGAGGGAGTGTTGGAACATAACGAACGACAGCTAACGAACATCTACGCTTAATCAAATACAAACTATGTTCAGAATGTATTATACATGAGACAAAATTTGTGGATGAATCAAATGCGTTATTAATTTACATATTGAAAAAATATGGGCTACAGAGAGAAACAACACAGCATATGAAACATATGAAATAGTCTTACAAGCAGTGGAAATGGAAGCAGGTCTGAGCAGGTCTGATGTCATCGATTTGTGTGTGTCGATTTGTATATTGACTATATAATGGTTTATATTGCTAATAAAGCATTTATAATCTTACACACACAAAAATAAGTTTAAGCTGCAGTAGATGTTATCAAATTCTACATTCATCTGATTTCTCCTAAATTCCTCCTAGCATGTTCAATATTAATCTGCCTCTCCTTAGTTCCCTTCCTGTAAAATAGACTGGTTACCATGGGAATAATACATGTAGGGAGCTCGGACACAGGAAGTGTCTGAAGAAGCAATGGTGTGTATGTGGTATGTAGAATCTCACCTGGGGATGCTGGTCAGGTATGTGAGCACGTTGTGGAACTCCCTCTCCTGGATTTCTCCGAATGCAGGAAACTCTGGGAACACAATGATGGGGCTGCCGTTCTGCCCTCGGCCCCCTGGGAAAGAGTCATAGAAGAGTTAAGAAACAGAGAGTTCACTGGAACTGAGAAGACTCAGTCACATTCCTTTGTAATTAGCTTGACACGACTTCAACAAGGATTACCACAAGAGGGCGCCAGTGGAACTGGCAAACCAGACTGTTTTGATAAGGCGATAGGTTCAAGTGAGAGAGAAAGAAAGCAACACACGGCGAAAAAGAGAGAGAGGAGGGCGAGAAAGACGGGTACCTTCTGCAGTATTTAAACACACACCGACATACACTTAGAAAATGGGGGAAATAGTCACACAAACACACATGCCTGTGACCAGCTATACTATTAGCCCATGTGATGAGAATATTAATGTCTGCTTTTCCCTCTTCTATTATCACCCTAGCAACAGCAAATGCTCGTCATCGTTTCACTGTCTGTTTTGACTCTCCTGCATCTGAGAAGAGGCAACCTCTCCGCAAAATGGACGCCGACAGGCAGAGAACAGTCCCCAAGGTGACCTTCCATGCAAAGCATAGAGGGGGACAGAGAGGGGGGAAAGTGTGTGTGTGTTGGGGGTGGGGGTAATCTATTCAATGAGGTGAATGCAGTGGTGAAGGAATCAATGCCAAAATAATATCCGTTATATTATCCATTTTGTTTTTCAATTAAGAAACATTTGTGGAAGTCTGCTCACAAGCCTAGTTGATTTCCGTAAAGCTTCTAGTATGCATGCAGTACAGACACACTGAATTGACAAGACAACTGGAAAAACAGAAACTCTATATTTGGCTCATACGCAACAGAAACTGATAAACACATATGTAAATACACACTAAACAAACACAGAGTCGTGAAGAAAATGAGCCCCAGTGTACAGTAGCCGGACTAACACGCATGAAAAAAATGATGAGCAGGAAAACAGGAGAGGAAAAATTTGAATGGCAAATCTGAGGGGTGAAGCAGACAGTTCATCTGAACTATATCAGGTAGAAGAACAGTACGGTCCTGTTATAGCAGACATCTGTATTATGGCAAGCAGACAGGCAGAGACATAGACAGGAAGTGTTACCTGAGAGGTAGGCAAACTGCTTCCTGAGGTCAGGGGTGATGTCGATGGCACAGAGGGGACTGCTCTCCTGCTGCATGATCTCATCTGGAGGAGCAGCAGAGCAACAACACAGTCAGAGTCACAGTCAGGACAAAACATATCGCATTGAATGAAAGAACCATCGCAAAAGTATGAAAGAGCTAGACATACAAAAACAGAACATTAAGTTATTACAGCATGTATAGACGTTATGAGCAGTACAGACGTGCAGAATAGTGAACAAATAATCATCTGAAACGCAGACCAGAGAGCAGAATGCTACAAATGCTTTGGGTCCTGACCCACCATTAATGAAACAAGTTTTCAGATAAAAGCCACAGCCATTCACTGCCTTCCCAGCTCTATCCCCCACGAACTGCCATCATTGGTATTCAAATCATTTGATAATGGGCCTCCCTTGCAGGGCTCAGCATAGCCCCAGCCAGGCAGCCCCAGCCAGGTAGCCCCAGCCAGGCAGCCCCAGCCAGGTAGCCCCAGCCAGGCAGCCCCAGCCAGGTAGCCCCAGCCAGGCAGCCCCAGCCAGGTAGCCCCAGCCAGGTAGCCCCAGCCAGGCAGCCCCAGCCAGGTAGCCCCAGCCAGGCAGCCCCAGCCAGGTAGCCCCAGCCAGGCAGCCCCAGCCAGGCAGTGAAGGTGGAGATGGGGTGACAAGACATGCTGCTTTGAGGCCCAGGTCAGCAGTGAGGGAATGGCTACAGTAGGTTCCTAATCATTGCTGGTATACAGGAACAAAAGTAGTTCAGAGACACTGACACAGCCCCAAATCACCCATTCTTCAGTCAGCATATTTCTACCTAGAAATGCAATTTCCTAAAAGCGGAACAGACTTCTTTCAATCACAGGAGGTTGGTGGCAGCTTAATTGGGGAGGACAGGCTTGTGGTAATGGCTGGAGCGGCATCAGTGGAGTGGTATCAAATACAAAACACATGGTTTGATGCCATTCCATTTACTCCGTTCCAGCCATTATTATGAGCTGTCCTCCCATCCGCAGCCGCCACTGGTATCGTTATTGTTCTGTAGTACCTGAAGGTGTGTACTGCCTCTATTACTAATATGCGGTATATGTCCAGTTCACAGGATATGTGTAGCTGTTGGCTAATATTTCTGTTGTCCATTTGTAATAATAAGGATATCTGGTAGCATAATACTCTATCAATTATTTATTTCTATATTATACAGTATAATCCACCTCACTCTAAGGATTATACCATACTTGTGCTGACTTTGCTGTGAGGGGTTTGGGGTTGAATCGGTATCAATGATTTACCAGAAGAGCAGTTGAGCTGAACTATTGACCAGGAGTCTCTAGTCTCTGTAACTGTGTACAAATAGCTCTAGTTTGGTATGCTAGTAGGTTGCAACTGTATAATATACAAATAAATAATTGATAAGAGTATTACAATAAAGTGAGCCTGTGCGTATGTGTGTTCACATCCTGTCCCTGGATGACATACATTCATAGCATGGATCCTAGAAACTCAAACAAGATGGTTACATACAGAACATACTATACTCCCATGCTCCCAGCCAGTCACAAAAATAGGTTTGTCTGCAACCATTTCTAAACAGCTACATATTGTTAGTTATACAGTGGGATCAAGCAGTTCTCTTTATGCAGGTAGTGCCAATACAGTGGGAGTTTGGCAAAAGTCCTACTGTTGAGACTGAGGGCCTAACAGTACAGAGCACAACAGATCGATGGAACAGAAAGCCACAGTGATGCTCTACACTATAGGATTATATTACACACACACACAGACACAGATAGAAAGATATTTAGCAGACGCTAACTCTTAAATGACTCAAATGTAAATGTAACGTTAGAAACGAGCCTGGCAGACTTTCTAGGGCCACAACACTGTTTATCTCAAGGATGTCATGTCAGACCACTAACCAGAGATAACCACTCTCTCGTCTCTTGTATTATTCAGTGGCCAAGCCTTCCTTTCGGGACAGGACATCAGTTTCAAGGTAAAGGAGCACTGCTGTCACGCAACACACTCACAGTAAAATGTTCTGAAGTAGAGAATGTCTAGGAGCATGTCTGTCTCTCCATCTCCCTTCATCACATCCCTTCTTCTCCAGTGAGCTAAAGGGATGATCTACAGAGAGTAATATTCACTTTTCTCTGAGCTTCCTGGGTGTGTTCCTGTCACTTCAACACTATGTCAAGACAAACCCTCCTCCTCACAGCTGCCCATGTCTCTTAATGTTGACGATGTGACAAGAAGCAAGAAGCTCTTTTTCCCCTGCTCCGCTACAAAGTTTCTCCCTGCAGGCGGTCACTGAGTCCGAGGTGCTAAAGGAGCTTCTTAAACGTGACCCCAAAAAAACATCTGGGTCAGATGGTTTAGACCCTTTCTTCTTTAATGTTGCTGCTCCTATCATCGCCAAGCCTCTCCAACCTTTTTAACCTGTCTCTCCTTTCTGGGGAGGTTCCCAATGCTTGGAAGGCAGCCACGGTTCATCCTTTATTTAAAGTGGGAGATCAAGCTGATTCTAAATGTTATAGGCCTATTTCTATTTTGCCCTGTTGATCAAAAGTGTTGGAAAAACTTGTCAATAGTCTACTGACTGGCTTTCTTGATGTCTATAGTATTCTCTCGGGTATGCAATCTGGTTTCCGCTCAGGTTATGAATGTGTCACTGCAACCTTTGAAGGTCCTCAATGATACTTTCTTAGTGTCCAACAAGCTTTCTCTACCCTTAACCTTGCTCTGAACACCTACAAAACAAAGGTAATGTGGTTTGGTAAGAATAATGCCCTTCTCCCCACAGGTGTGATTACTACCTCTGAGGGTTTAGAGCTTGAGGTAGTCACCTCATACAAGTACTTGGGAGTATGGCTAGATGGTACACTGTCCTTCTCTCAGCCTGTGGCTTTGATACAGTTGAAGTCGGAAGTTTACATACACTTAGGTTGGAGTCTTTAAAACTCATTTTTCAACCACTCCACACATTTCTTGTTAACAAACTATAGTTTTGGCAAGTTGGTTAGGACATCTACTTTGTGCATGACAAGTCATTTCCAACAATTGTTTACAGACAGATTCTTTCACTTATAATTCACTGTTTCACAATTCCAGTGGGTCAGAAGTTAACATACACTAAGCTGACTGTGCCTTTAAACAGCCTGGAAAATTCTAATTTACATAATTTGAGTCAATTGGAGGTGTAATCAAAACAAATCTGCCAAGATCTGAGAAAACCATTTGCAGACCTCCACAAGCCTGGTTCATCCTTGGGAGGAATTTCCAAATGCCTGACGGTACCACGTTCATCTGTACATACAATAGTACGCAAGTTTAAACACCATGGGACCAAGCAGCCGTCATACCACTCAGGAAGGAGACGCATTTTGTCTCTTAGAGATGAACGTACTTTGGTGCGAAAAGTGCAAATCAATCCCAGAACAACATCAAAGGACCTTGTGAAGATGCTGGAGAAAACAGGTACAAAAGTATCTATATCCACAGTAAAACAAGTCCTATATCAACATAACATGAAAGGCCACTCAGCAAGGAAGACGCCACTGCTCCAAAACCGCCATAAAAAAACCAGGCTACGGTTTGCACCCGCACATGGGGACAAAGATCGTACTTTTTTGAGAAATGTCCTCTGGTCGGATGAAACAAAAATAGAACTGCTTGGCCATAATGACCATCATTGCGTTTGGAGGAAAAAGGGGGAAGCTTGCAAGCCAAAGAACACCATCCCAACCGTGAAGCACGGGGGTCATGTTGTGGGGGTGCATGTCTCCTGCAGCATCATGTTGTGGGGGTGCTTTGCTGCAGGAGAGACTGGTGCACTTCACAAAATAGATGGCATCATGAGGGAGGAAAATTATGTGGATATATTGAAGCAACATCTCAAGACATCAGTCAGGAAGTTACAGCTTGGTCGCAAATGGGTCTTCCAAATGGACAATGGCCAAAAGCATACTTCCAAAGTTGTGGCAAAATAGCCACAACAAAATAAATGATTCTCTCAACTATTATTCTGACATGTCACATTCTGAAAATAAAGTGGTGATCCTAACTGACCAAAGACAGGGACGTTTTACTAGGATTAAATGTCAGGAATTGTGATAAACTGAGTTTAAATGTATTTGGCTAAGGTGTATGTAAACATCTGACTTCAACTGTATGTGTTAAAGTTACATCTTGACTTGGTTTCCTCTATCGTAATCGCTCCTCTTTCACCCCAGCTGCCAAACAAACCCTGATTCAGATGACCATCCTACACATGCTAGGGGTGGCAGGTAGCCTAGTGGTTAGAGCGGACATGCCCCAAACTGACATGTTACATTATTCACAAAAACAAAACCAGTAGTGGCAGGTCAGTATTAGTACAGCACAGACGGTCTACGTCAATATTATTACAGCACCAAAACAGCATGTCACTTCAACAATGTCCATCGTCTACTGTAAGTAACATGTACACTGGTAGACAGAGACAGACAACCAACCAACCGAAAGACAGACATTAAGACCAACCAGTACCTGTCCTGTTCTGGAGCTTCAGCCACAGGTTGCTGACGTTGTGACAGAGCAGGGACACTTGGTTCAGGGCCATGCTGAGCCAGGCTCACCTCCTCAAGGTACTACTCATAGTGTAGACGGTCGTTTCAGCCTTATCCTAAAACACACACTGTCATGTCTGTCACTGTCTGTCTCTACAGACACTCCCCTTACATACAAACACCACAAATATTGAAGCTCTGCTGTGGAGATTCTCATTCCCCCCTTTCCCAACAGGGCTCTTTGTTTGGCCATGAGGGGACCTTTCAAGTGACAGCCTTGGCCTCTGGGCAGCACTGCACAGAGCTCTCTTTCATACACACAAGCACACACACACACATGCAAACACTCGCACACAGTATATATTGAAATATTAAGCAAAATATTGAAACATATAGATGATCTAGCATGCTGGTTGCATTATAGTGTACCATCGATTAGCTGGGCTGAGTGTCTATTTGTCATGCATAGGTCCACATGCACATACAGTACCAGTCAAATGTTTGGACACACCTACTCATTCAAGGGTTTCTCTTTATTTTTGACTATTTTCTAACAGTGAAGACATCAAAACGATGGAATAACACATATGGAATCAATGGAATCATGTAGTAACCAAAAAAAGTGTTAAACAAATCAAAATATATGTTATATTTGAGATTCTTCAAAGTAGCCACCCTTTGCCTTGACAGCTCGTGTGCAAATCTGTCATCAAGTAGGTGTGACCAAATGTTTGACTGGTACTGTATGTGCATGTTTGCATGAGAGACTGCCAATGTGTTGTGTGAACTCCCCCGTTGCCCACATCCATGCTCCCTTTGATGTGGTATTGTCCCGTGTCGGAGTCACATGAGCGTGAACACAGGATACAGTGAAAAATGATCAGGAACAACAGTTGAACTGATCCTTTTAGTCAGGACAGAGGATAAGGAAGAGTGTTGTGTAGGTCCTTTCCCTCAACTGTCCTATCATATTCCCCTAGTGTAATGGAACACCGCCTAACACACACCTCTCTGTCTGGAGAGAGGGGAAATAATTCCCTGGGTCAGCCTACTCAATTCTGTGTGTGTGTGTGTGTGTGTGAAGGACAGGAGGGGTTCACGGTACATCCCTCTCTATAGACAGCATCACAGACAGACACATCTCACACAACATACTGTGTCATCACAGGAAACATGCTAGGCTGGTGACATCACAATAGATAGTCGCCATTATAATGTAAACGTTTAGATGCAAATGTAAACAAAGTGACACCATAAAGACAGTTGAATGCTTTGGTTAAGAATGTGAAAGGTTTGTGACGTCACAGAAGAGCAGAGTCCCATGTTGAAAATATAAGATAGGTGACATTACAAAGAGAACAGCACATGGTTACCGGTAAACAGGTCTGTGACATAATGAAAAGTGGAGATCAATTATTTATTTTTTAATACATTTTTATTCATAATACAAAAATACACAACTTACATTGCTACATCAAACATGTCTAACAAAACACAGGTATTAACAAGAAAAGGCTAAAACACACAAAAAATATCAATAGGATAATAAAATAATTTAAAAAATAAACAATTCTAGTGCAATTGTATTCAGTTATGCGCTGAGGGGAGATTAGCTCTCGTTAAAAAAGCCTGTTCAGTGACATCACAAAGGTACTGTATGTGCATGTGCACATAATGCTTTGTGACATCACAGAGAGAGCAGCACATATGCCCGTGTTTAGGGTGGCAGGTGACAGCAGGCCAGGCGACCCACGGAGATTATACTAATCTATAGCACATGAATCTACACAGCACCCCAAACACACTAACACATAGGAACGATAAGTAGAGAGCAGAGACCTATAACCTCCCTCACATCGTACAAATCCCACTAGAACCATCACCTACTACTGCTCGGTCTAGACACTCCATCTCACTATCCCAACAGGAAGCAGAGCTGAGAGGTCAGGGTTACTTTTTCTCTGGGTCAATTCTACTGGATACATGTAATGACTATTGATCTAAAGCAGGGTTCCTGTTACTGCTATATGAGCCGATCACCCCACCCAGACAGGTGACTCTGTCCACTGTGTGGCTCAGTGGCTGCTAACAGATGTTGATGGTATTAAGCGATTGATCATTGGAGAGAGACGTAAGCTTCTTCCTTTCATCATGAGACTTCAAAGCTGCAACCTGAGCTGAGGAGAGTAGAGACTAGGGGAACAGGAACAACAGAAGTTATGCGGGAAACTCACAAGATCGAAAATCGTTAACTAAGTACTGTATACACCCATGTGATTGTCACTTTCTGTGATATAGGGTTTCTTCCCTGGCAATATTGTTTACTTATGCCCTGAGGTGATTAGACAGTCTTAGCGTTAGTCAAGCAGCTGCTGACAATATCACACAGACAGACGTAACAGCTTTCATTTATCCACCGACTGCTCAGGGGCAGTCACACAGTGAGCATGGCACCCTCTCACACAATCAACACACACCCATCACACCCCTGGCAGATCCCACAGAGGTATCATCTCTCCCTCCTCCTCCTCTCACTCTTTTTTTCCCCATTTACCTCGTCTCCCATTCTTCCTTGTCCTCCCTATCTCTTCCTCTCTCTCTTCATCTACACAGAACAATACATTACTAAGCCTTCAGGGCCTTTACAATGGGTGTGGTTGGCAGCAGGTGTATCAGTTGATGATTCCCACCAGGAGCAAAGACACATACGTAGAAATATCATCTATCTGTGGATACAGAAACCATTAGAGAGATCTATCTTTCTCTCTGCCTCTAGAAACGTCTGCCAGTATCGGTAATGATGTCACAATGACATAGCAAGTGACGCAAAAAGAGTGGATTTCTGCTAAATGCTGTTTTTGAGGCCAGTTTGGATATATAAGAAGTATTTTGAGCTACAGTAAATACATGATGTACAGTGCATTCGGAAAGCATTCAGACACCTTACATTTTTGTTACATTACAGCCTTATTCTAAAACGGATTAAATAGTTTCCCCCCTCATCAATCTACACACAATACCCCATAATGACAAAGCAAAAACAGGTGTTTAGCATTTATTTTACAAATGTATTACAAATAAAAAAACAGAAAAATAACATTTACATAAGTATTCAGAACCTTTACTCAGTACTTTTTTGATGCACCTTCAGCAGTGATTACAGCCTTGAGTCTTCTTGGGTATGACGCTACAAGCTTGGCACACCTGTATTTGGGAAGTCTCTCCCATTCTTTCCTGCAGATCCTCTCAAGCTCTGTCAGTTTGGATGGGGAGCCTCGCTGTACTGCTATTTTCAGGTCTCTCCAGAGATGTTCGATCGGGTTCAAGTCCGGGCTCTGGCTGGGCCACTCAAGGACATTCAGAGACATGTCCCGAAGCCACTACTGCGTTGTCTTGGCTGTGTGCTTAGGGTTGTTGTCCTGGGTCTAAAATAAGAATGTGTACTTTAGACCCAGTCTGAGGTCCTGAGCATTCAAAATCAAATCAAATTGTATTGGTCACATACACAACATTTGGCAGATCTTACTGCGGGTGTAGTGAAATGCTTCTGTTCCTAGCTCCGACAGGGCAGTAGTATCTAAAAACAATTTGCAACAATACACACACATCTAAAGTAAAATAATGGAAATATATAAATATTAGATTGAGCAATGTCGGAGTGGCATTGACTAAAATATAGTACATGAGATGAGTAAAGCAGTATGTCAACATTATTTAAACATTAAGTGACTAGTGTTCCCTTACTAAAGTGGCCAGGGATTCCAAGTCTATGTATATAGGGCAGCAGCCTCTATAGTGCAGGGTTGCGTAACCGGGTAGAAGCAGTTTTTCAGTCTCTCTGTCCCAGCTTTGATGCACCTGTACAGGTAGTTTGTGAGGGTTTAGGGGCCAAGACACATTTCTTCAGCCTCCTGAGGTTGAAGAGGCGCTGCTGCGCCTTTTTCACCACACCGTCTGTGTGGGTGGACGATTTCAGATCATCAATGATGTGTATCCCGAGGAACTTGAAGCTTTCCACCTTCTCCACTGCGGTCCTGTCAATGTGGATAGGGCCGTGCTCCCTCTGCTGTTTCCTGAAGGCCACGATCAGCTCTTTTGTTTTGTTGACGTCGAATGAGAGGTTTCTTTCCTGGCACCACTCCGGGCCCTCACCTCCTCCCTGTAGGCTGTCTCGTCATTGTTGGTAATCAGGCCTACTAATGTTGTGTCGTCTGCAAACTTAATGATTGAGTTGGAGGCCTGTGTGGCCACACAGTCATGGGTGCAGGTTTTCATCAAGGATATCGCTGTACTTTGCTTCGTTCATCTTTCCTCGATCCTGACTAGACTCTCAGTCTCTGCCACTGAAAAACATCCCCACAGCATGATGTTGCCACCACCATGCTTCACCATAGGGATGGTGCCAGGTTTCCTCCAGATGTGACGCTTGGCATTCAGGCCAAATAGTTCAATATTGGTTCCATCAGACCAGAGAATCTTGTTTCTCGTGATATGAGAGTCTTTAGGTGACTTTTGACAAAATCCACGCGGGCTGTCATGTGCCTTTGACTGAGGAGTGGCTTCCGTCTGGCCACTTTACCATAAAGGCCTGATTGGTGGAGTGCTGCAGAGATGGTTGTCATTCTGCAAAGTTCTCCCATCTCCACGAAGGAACTCTGGAGTTCTGTCAGAGTGACAATCAGGTTCTTGGTCAAGTCCCTGACCAAGGCCCTACTACCCTGATTGCTCAGTTTGGCCGGGCGGCCAGCTCTAGGAAGGGTCTTGGTGGTTCCAAACTTCTTCCATTTAAGAATGATGAAGGCCACTGTGCTCTTGGGGACCTTCAATGCTGCAGAAATTACCCTTCCCCAGATCTGTGCCTTGACACAATCCTGCCTCTGAGTTCTATGGACAATTCCTTTGACCTCACAGCTTGTTTTTGTTCTGACATCCACTGTCAACTGTGGAACCTTACATAGACGGGGGTGTGCCTTTCCAAATCATGTCCAATCAATTTAATTTACCAAAGGTGGACTCCAATCAAGTTGTAGATACATCAAGGATAATCAATGGAAACAGGATGCACCTGAGCTAATTTTCTAGTCTCATAGCAAAGGGTCTGAATACTTACGTAAATAAGGCATCCGTTTTTTATTTGTAATAATTTTCAAAAGTCCCCCCCCCCCGCTATGTCATTATGAGGTATTGTGTATAGAATGACGATAAAAAAATGATGTTTTAGAATAAGTCTGTAACTTTAAAAAAAAAATGAAAAAGTCAAGAGGTCTGAATACTTTCCGAATACTTTCCGAATGCACTGTATCGTCTTGTACCTGTAGATGTATTTGAGAGTGAAAGACATGTTTATGTTAGTCTTTAACCTTATTTTACTGTACACCATCACCAAAAACTCATTACCTAGAGTAAATACTAGTAGCTTGGATAAACACCAGATGTGAAATACAGTCCTTATGGGGTCATCCACCAAACAGAGAGCCATAAAACATGTGAACTCAATTTAAAGCTCTAAAACATTTCTCTTAGCCAGTCCAACACCAAAGGCATCAACCTATTAATCCCTGAGCAGCCATGCTAACTCACTATATGATGACAAAGATTCAATAGAGAAGCTCATCCAACACAGTTTTAAAATAACCCACTGCTTCACAGCATCTGGTTCCTCTTCTGTATAGTCAAATTGATTCATATTCAGTTCTCTTGAGCCTGTTCCTTTTTCTTTGGCTTCCTCGTGTAGATATTTTAGAGCACCAAGGCTACGTTTCAAAATCGTATTCTCAAACACACTATCGCCCATATAGTGCACTACTTTTGATCCCTTCTAGGGCTCTGGTCAAAAGCTATGCATCCTATTCGGAATGGGGTACAGTTGAAGTCGGAAATTTACATACACCTTAGCCAAATACATTTAAACTCAGTTTTTCACAATTCCTGACATTTAATCCCAGTAAAAATTCCCTGTTTTAGGTCAACTGGGATCACCACTTTATTTTAAGAATGTAAAATGTCAGAATAATAGTAGAGTGAATGATTTATTTCAGCTTTTATTTCTTTCACCACATTCCCAGTCGGTCAGAAGTTTACATACACTCAATTAGTATTTGGTAGCATTGCCTTTAAATTGTTTAACTTGGGTCAAATGTTGCAGGTAGCCTTCCACAAGCTTCCCACAATACGTTGGGTGAATTTTGGCCCATTCCTCCTGACAGAGCTGCTGTAACTGAGTCAGGTTTGTAGGCCTCCTTGCTCGCACATGCTTTTTCAGTTCTGCCCACAAAATGTCTATGGGATTGAGGTCAGGGCTTTATGATGGCCACTCCAATACCTTGATTTTGTTGTCCTTAAGCGATTTTGCCACAACTTTGGAAGTATGCTTGGGTCATTGTCCATTTGGAAGACACATTTGTGACCAAGCTGTAACTTCCTGACTGTCTTGAGATGTTGCTTCAATATATCCACATACTTTTCCTTCTCATGATGCCATCTATTTTGAGAAGTGCAACAGTCTCTCCTGCAGCAAAGCACCCCACAACATAATGCTTCCATCCCCGTGCTTTATGGTTGGGATGGTGTTCTTCGACTTGCAAGCGTCCCCCTTTTTCCTCCAAACATAACGATGGTCATTGTGGCCAAACAGTTCTATTTTTGTTTCATCAGACCAAAGGACATTTCTCAAAAGAGTACGATCTTTGTCCCCATGTGCAGTTGCAAACTGTAGTCTGGCTTTTTTATGGTGGTTTTGGAGCAGTGGCTTCTTCCTTGCTGAGCGGGCTCTCAGGTTATGTCGATATAGGACTCGTTTTACTGTGGATATAGATACTTTTGTACCTGTTTCCTCCCGCATCTTCACAAGGTCCTTTGCTGTTGTTCTGGGATTACATTCATCTCTAGGAGACAGAAAGTGTCTCCTTCCTGAGCGGTATGATGGCTACGTGGTCCCATGGTGTTTATACTTGCGTACTATTGCTTGTACAGATGAACGTGGTCCCTTAAGACGTTTGGAAATTGCTCCCAAGGATGACCCAGACTTTTTCTGATTTCTTTTGATTTTCCCATGATGTCAAGCAAAGAGGCACTGAGTTTGAAGGTAGGCCTTGAAATACATCCACAGGTATCCCTCCAATTGATTCAAATGATGTCAATTAGCCTATCAGAAACTTCTAAAGCCATGACATCATTTTCTGGAAATTTCCAAGCTGTTTAAAGGCACAGTCAACTTAGTGTATGACCCACTGGAATTGTGATACAGTGAATTATAAGTGAAATAATCTGTCTGTAAACAATTGTTGGAAGAATTACTTGTGTCATGCACAAAGTAGATGTCCTAACCGACTTGCCAAAACTATAGTTTGTTAACAAGAAATTTGTGGAGTGGTTAAAAAACTAGTTTTAATGACTCCAACCTAAGTGTATGTAAACTTCCGACTTCAACTGTATATATATATATGTATATATGACTCAAAGTATTTGTTTGAACAAAAAAATTATATATATTTCTTTAACTTGATTTTAAATGCAGCCCATTGAAAACTTTGAGATAATACTAAAGGAAATGTTGAATGTCAACAGTGGATTTCCATAGCCACAGTGGATAGAAAATACATCCGGCCATTTCATTATCATCTACAATACAGTCCAACAAGACAGTCTATAGAGAGGGATTCACATTAAATGGGGGAGAGAAGATAGAACCCTCGCATAAAATACAGAAATAGAGAGGGATCGAGACAGATAGGGAGAGAGATTTAGTTGATGAGAAAGAAAGATAGATAGGGAAAGAGAAATGGTAAGTAAGACAGATGGGGAGAGAGAAAGAGAGTGAGAGAGCAAGAGAGAGAGAGAGCATCAGAGAGAGAGCTATGCTCTAACACTCACTTTGTAGCCAGTAGCAGCAACGGGAGAAACGGTAGTATCTCTCCACCTCCTCCAGGGAAATACGAACAGACATCCCTCTTTTCTCCTTCACCGGCCTTAAACGCAACTTCAACTCTTCCTCCATACTTTTGTCCTCAGTCTCTCCCCCCATCCATATGCGAGATTCCACCCTCTCCCCCTCTACCTCCATCCTTTTATCTATCTCTGTCCCTCTCTTCATCTTTACCCATGAATATACATCTGATAGTTCCTTCATGTGTGATTCCTCCATGCTCTCCCCTGTCAACCTTGAGTACAAACCTAACTCTAACTCTCCCTGACGTCCAGGTAAACACTCTAGCTGTCCCTCCATGTTAAGCCAATGATCCTCCTGCTCCTTCTGTCCCTCTATTCGTTCCCCTGAGTCTAGCCCCATCTGTCCTACACTCCGCTCTGACTCCCCCTCTGCACACAGTCCTGAGTCCAACTCTACCTCACACTCTTCCTCCTCCTCTCCTCCTAGTTCTGACACCTCTCTCCCCTTCTCTCCTGTAGTTCCCCCCCTCCCCTTCCCCTCTTCCAAGAATCCCTGTCTCCGCTCCTTTAGGTCCAGTTCCATGCAGCTCAGTTCAGGCAGGACTGCTGCATTCCCTCTGTGTCGCTCCCTCGCTATCTCTACCTCCGCCCTACCACTCTTTACCTCTGCCCTCCTGCTCTCACTCCCACACTCCCTCCCTCTTCGCTTTCAGGCTGTCGGTGATTTATAGCCTGCAGCATGTCACTCAGGCATTACCCTGCTCTGACTTCCTCTTCCCACCTCAGGTTACCTCCTCTAACTACTACACTACAGGACAATAGCTGACCCTCCCTGCTCATTACCATTTTCTCCTATACCTGCCCATGTAACTCATGTGTGTTTACCTCGATATGACATTTCATGTCATCTGTTACATGAGCTAAACTGGGTCTGCCTCTACATCTGAAACCATAGACATAGTATTTGTAATTGTAGTTATATACCTGAAACACTCATACCTGGACATGTGTATACTAGTCCCCCTACCCAAGTCAGCGCAGGTACACAGGGATCACAGCTCTGGGCTTGTATTTACAAAGTATCTCAGAGTAGGAGTGCTAGGATCTAGTAACAGGTCCCATTATCTTATTCATTATAGTCTGAAATGCCAAATTGATCTTAGAACAGAACTCTTACTCTGAGACTTTGTGAATAAAGGCCCAGGGCTCATTTCTATGTCCTCATTTACCTGCACTAACAGAGCATGGCCTCTCCTCCGGTCCTGCCTACCGTCCTGTCCTACCTTATCTCAGCTAATCATCACCAGCAGCACAAAGACTCTATTCAAATACCCTAGTCCCATTTAACTATTCACACATCACATTCTAACAGCACCATTCACCATTTAACCATTCACACACTGCATTCTAACAGCACCATTCACCAGTTAACCATTCACACACTGCATTCTAACAGCACCATTCACCAGTTAACCATTCACACACTGCATTCTAACAGCACCATTCACCATTTAACCATTCACACACTGCATTCTAACAACACCATTCACCAGTTAACCATTCACACACTGCATTCCAACAGCACCATTCAAAGAAATAATCTATTCTAACTAACTATCCCCACTATCTCACTCAAAGACTTAATTCTTACAAAACCACTGAAAGACCTGATTCTTAATTTTACCTCTCAATGACAGAGACAGTTCCGACTAAATATAGTTATTCTGACCCTATTGATAGATGGCATGTGGAATGATGCCATTCTACCACAAATTAGAACATTCTTACCCATTTTATTTCAATGATCAGACTATTATCTGGCCCTATATACAGGTGCTGTAGCAGTAAAACAGTTAGGTGTCAAATGCTATACAACCATATGAATGTTTGTGTGTGAGACGTGTGTTTGCTTTCGCTGACCTGAGGGTGGTTAAGGTTATTAGTGTGTCGGGCATAAAGCCAGAGACATGTATGCCACAAGAGTTATACTGCTCAGATGCTCCCACTTTCTGAGGAGAGAGAGAGGGGAGAGAAGAGGAAAGAGGAGTGCGGTGGACTACGGAAGTATTTAAGCTTTGGAATGAAGTAATGAAGAGTGAATAATGAAGAGTGAATAATGAAGAGTGAATAATGAAGAGTGAATAATGAAGTAATGAATAATGAAGTAATGAAGTAATGAATAATGAAGTAATGAAGAGTGAATAATGAAGAGTGAAAAATGAAGAGTGAATAATGAAGAGTGAATAATGAAGTAATGAAGAGTGAATAATGAAGCGTGAATAATGAAGTAATGAATAAGGAAGTAATGAATAATGAAGTAATGAATAATGAAGTAATGAATAATGAAGAGTGAATAATGAAGAGTGAATAATGAAGTAATGAATAATGAAGTAATGAAGAGTGAATAATGAAGAGTGAAAAATGAAGAGTGAATAATGAAGAGTGAATAATGAAGTAATGAATAAGGAAGTAATGAATAATGAAGTAATGAAGTAATGAATAATGAAGTAATGAATAATGAAGAGTGAATAATGAAGTAATGAATAATGAAGAGTGAATCATGAAGAGTGAATAATGAAGAGTGAATAATGAAGAGTGAATAATGAAGTAATGAATAATGAAGTGAATAATGAAGTAATGAATAATGAAGTAATGAATAATGAAGTAATGAATAATGAAGAGTGAATAATGAAGAGTGAATAATGAAGTGAATAATGAAGTAATGAATAAAGAAGAGTGAATAATGAAGGGTGAAGAGGGAGGGAGAAAATGAGAGAGAGAATACCACACTTATGCAGCACTATTCAATAAGAGTGATACAGAGAGTATTTAACGATGGATACAAATAGACCAATCAGTACAGTTTGTGTGTGGAGTGAGGTTGCAACAGATACCTGTCAATACTTATGTAGAAAAGCCTGACATTTGACAACCTTTAGTCAGCGATAAAGAGAGAGAGAGAGAGACTCATTATGGGCAAAGTCTTACTTTGTTGATGAACCTTGGAAGGAAAGCGAGGTGACAACAGTATTTGTCCCTTTACCCTGTAACATAGTGCTCAGAAACCCAGGGGGCCATTTCAGGGGGTAAACATAAGGTCTGGCTTTCACTCCCAGATAATGGGTTTAGAGCTGCTGGGAAAGGGGGAGATTTTTTAGAAGAGATAGGAGACATACAGAAGTACAGTACACACTAGCCATACATCAGCCCCTTCCATTTCATACAGCCCATAACGTTGAGTACTAGGCAGAGCAAGAGGTTGCAATGAACAGTGACATTTAGTGAGATCCAGACTCAGTCACTTAGGGCTAAATGTCTGCAAGACCTTCATGGAGAAATAGACTGGCACACATAAACAAGAGTCATGGAGCAAGGCTGAATACATTACAGCAAGGCAAGGTTATACACGCAGTGTAGCCTCGCACTGTAGTCTCTCTCTCTCTCACACACACACACACACACACACACACACACACACACACACACACACACACACACACACACACACACACACACACACACACACACACACACACACACACACACACACACACACACTGCTGAACCAATGACTGACTCACGCGATCTCAGTGGCACCAGAGGTAGCTTTTCCACACTGCTGCTACCCCACCTCAGAGGGCTCCTCCTGGGCTTCCTCAGCATGTCTCCCCCTGTCTGAAGACCAGACTCTGGAGGTCTTCTACTGATGCTATTGCTAACGCTACAGCATGCACTTTAATAAACTACCCCCCACTGTGCAACTACTATAAAAATGCCCTCACAATAGCTTACTTGTATTGCTTCTAACACTGTGCTGTGCTATGCTAATGATCTCCCTAATTGTGATGTATCACTTCTGAGTCACTGCTACAACAACCTCTACTGCTGCAACTACAGCAACTGCTCAGTCTACTGTGTATTGTCCATCTGATGAGACTACTGTGTATTGTCCATCTGATGAGACTACTGTGTATTGTCCATCTGATGAGACTACTGTGTATTGTCCATCTGATGAGACTACTGCTTGGCTGCCTTCTTTTATACCTTTAAAATGGGTCCCAGAGTGACTTTTGGGTTTGTACTCTATGCCTGCACGAGCAAGTGTACACCCCCCAGTATGGCGCAGAGAAGCCCACAGGAAACCTTGTGTGTGATGATCTGTGCTCACTGCCCTAAAGAAATCCTTCCAGAACCTCATGCCTAGAGGAAAGGACCCAAGGACCCACGGAACACCCCCCTCACCTCACCCCACATTCCTTCCCCTCCATCCCACACAACACATTCTCTCCTACCGTTCCAGTCCCTCCAGGAGTTCCTTCGGCTGGCTTCGGGGGTGAAGGGGGAGGCCAGTCCAGAGATGTCCAGGCTCTGGATCATCTGACTCAGTCTGTTCATGATCCGGGAGGGCACCTCGCCCGCCCCCTCCCTCAGAAACTCATGGACAGACATGATGGACCGCGCTGCTCCCACACATCCAGAGGTACCCCAACCCAGTTAGACCGCGCCGGTACACACTCCAAGAGGTAAGTGACTGGTTCTGGTCCGGATCAGTTGCAATGTACTATCACTCAGAGGAGTGATTCAGCACACACTCACATGCAGTCTGTGTGTAGAGGTGTGAATGCATAGTGTAGAGATAAGTCAGCCAGAAACAGGAGTCCAGTTCAATCCAAGCAGAGCCAAGTCCTTGTCTGTCACTCGTGCCTCAGCCAAGACTGATTTCAGAAAGTGCAGTGGGCCCGGCACTGAACACACACACACTCACACACTCCTCATCACGACCGAGCTAGAGTGAAGCATAAACACTTAAAGGAGAGAGAAAGAGAGAGAGGGGGAAGAACAGAGGGAGAGGAGGAGAGAAGAGGAGGGGTAGAAAGAGAGGGCAGCCGTTTAAGCACAAATCCCCTTCTGCTGGGGCTAATTATATCAGCCATTGCTTCTACCACTAATCTCTCTCAAGTCTATCCCTTGTTCCATGGTGGACCGTTCTAAACATTTTTAAATGCAAACACAAATCAGATATGCCAGCAATCACACATGGCTCAATTGTTCAATGAAAGCTCTGGGCTGCTAGAGGATTTAAATATAGATGAGTGTAGTGGCTAGTCATTGAGTGAGGGAGCTGGTTTATATTGGCAGACTCCATCTCATGGGAGCCGGTTAGTGTCTACCTCGTTTAGGCATATAAGCTTGGAATAGGTTAGTGTGCAGAGATGCGGTGATAGTCAACAGGCAGGCAGGTTAACAGACTGCGGCTGCTACTGTAGGCTGTGAAAAGGTGAGAGGAGTGCCTCTCTCTCCCATACTGATGAGAACATTGTAGAGAAGGAGGCAAGACACCACCACTGTTGTCTCCACCTCTCCATCACACCTCCACTCCATACACCTCTTCCCTCCCTCTCGCAGCCCTCGTTTGTCATGTAGGTGAGCTTCACCCCTCATTCTCAACCTCCTCCCATCTGCTGTCTCTCTTCTGCACACACAGAATGCTGGGGTAGAATGAAAATGTGCACACCCTGGCAGTCAACTAGGAATAAGTTGAGAAACACTGATCTGAAACAAGCATAGGCTCCTGGCAACCCTGCTGGTCATAAACCACAGATACAGGAGTCCAAGCTGACCTTGCTGGGTTTTCAAGCTGGCTCAAATCATGCAACCAGCAAACCAGGAAGATTGTCAGAGACACTCCCTGTTGGAGGGGGGAGAGAGAGCGAGAGAGAGAGATACTGTGTGTTCTGCACTGTACAATTCAACTCAAGCTGCAGACAGCACTGACCCTGCTGATTGAGCTCAGATTGCTCTTTATGTGATTTCTGATCTAAACTGCATCTCGCTGCAGATAGACTCTCAGCTCATCAGGAATATAAAGTGTTGTAATCAGCAGAGAGGGGGCAGAGATGTTGGGCAGCAATCACTTCTGTCCTCACCTCGATTTCCTAACTGGCTGATTTGACCTACTTCTAGTCAATCCACATCCACACTGACACATCTAGATCACAGAAACCCTGACTGGGCATTATCTATTGGAATATGTTACTGTGTAGATCATGAGACAGAGAGGTGGCATCGTTGTGCGTGATTGTTCGAGCGCACGTGCACGCATATGTGTGCGTAGGTGGGCCAGTGGGCATGCACCATAGGTGTGTGTGTGTGAAGCTTTGGACAGCCCTATAGAGACAGACCGGTAGTAAAGCCTGCTATAACGGAGCTAGGATTTCTACCCAGGTTTAGGAGGAGTTACCTGGTGCCATCCAACAGGAAGCACAGCTGCCCTCAAAGCTCTGGGTAGAAGGTGCCCGTCTGTACAAGCCTGTACAGGCAGATGGATAAGCAGTTTGCCAGCCTCTAGCAGCAATGGGCATAGTGGGTGATATGAGAACTGTGCAGTTTAGTCTACACATAGTGGGCCATAGACATGGTGGCACTGTTTCATCTGTTTTTTATATTAGGGTCACTAATCTGGTTTATTATGGTGTCCATCTGAATAATGGTTGATTTTGTGCATGACAGTGAAACGCTTAATAATTCTAGTTAATAGTTCTGCTCATGGGGTTTACAACATGCTTGACTGGTTTCAGATCATGTTACAACATTATAACTCAAGGGGCTTTATTGCCATGGGAAACATATGTTAACATTGCCAAAGCAAGTAAAGTACATGATAAACAAAAGTGAAATAAACAATAAAAATGTACAGTAAACATAACTCACAAAAGTTCCAAAAGAATAAAAGACATTTCAAATGTCACATTATGTGCAAATAGTTAAAGTACAAAAGGGAAAATAAATAAGCATAAATATGGGTTGTATTTACAATGATGTTTGTTCTTCACTGGTTGCCCTTTTCTTGCGGCAACAGGTCACAAATCTTGCTGCTGTGATGGCGCATTGTGGTATTTCACCCAGTAGATATGAGAGTTTATAAAAATGTTGTTTGTTTTCAAATTCTTTGTGGATCTGTGTAATCTGAGGGAAATGTCTCTGATATGGTCATACATTTGGCAGGAGGTTAGGAAGTGCAGCTCAGTTTACAGCTAATTTTGTGGGTGCATAGCCTGTATTCTCTTGAGAGCCAGGTCTGTCTGTGGCTCTGATGTTTAGGCCGAGGTATGTATAGTTGTGAGTGCTCTAGGGCAATGGTGTCTAGATATCATTTGTAGTCTTGGCAACTGGACCTTTTTTGGAAGACTATTATTTTTTGTCTTACTGAGATTAACTGTCAGGGCCCAGGTCTGAGAATCTGTACAGAAGATCTAGTTGCTGCTGTAGGTCTCTCTCCCCCACTCCCTCCCTCCCTACTCTCTGTGAATGTTGGCACGATTTCTCTCTGATGGCCAGAGGGAAGTCACATTCTCCCTAACAACAGACCACAAAAAGAGAGACAAAAACAAGACATCTCATCAAAAACCAGAGAGACAGGTGAATCGTCTAGGTCAGGGGGGGACAACTCCAGTCCTCGGGGGCCTGATTGGTGTCACACTTCTTCTCCATCCCTAGCAAACACAGCTAATTAATCACGTCATTCTAAACTGAAGATCATGATTAGGTGATTTTTGGAGTCAGGTGTGTTAGACACCAATCAGGCTATCGAGGTTTGGAATTGCCCACCCTAGAGAAACACACGCCAAGTATTCCTCTATGTGAGCCAGTCTTGGCCCAAAAAATAAGGTATGGAAGAACCTGGGGGCTAATAGGGGTGAACCTCTCACCTGTCCATGACTGATTCCTCAGTATCAGTATCCTCACATCACACAATACACACGCACACAGCATACAAAGCACACACACTGCATACAAAACACATACACAGCATACAAAACACACACACACACACACACACACACACACACACACACACACACACACACACACACACACACACACACACACAACACACACACGCAGAGCATACAAAACACACACACACCATACAAAACACACACACACACACCATACAAAACACACATACACACGCACAATTGGGGCGGCAGGTAGCCTAGTTGTTAGAGCGTTGGACAAGTAACCGAAAGGTTGCAAGATCGAATCCCTGAGCTGACAACGTAAAAATCTGTTGTTCTCAAATCAAATCAAAGTTTATTTCTCACGTGTGCCAAATACAACAGGTGTAGGCCTTACAGTCAAATGCTTACTTACAGGCTCTAACCAATAGTGCCTCTGAACAAGGCAGTTAACCAACTGTTCCTAGGCCATCATTATAAATAAGAATTTGTTCTTAACGGACTTGCCTAGTTAAATAGAAGGTCAAATAAAAAAATCTAAAAATGAATACAAAACACACACACAGAGCATATAAAACACACACACACAGATAATACAAAACACACACACACAGAGAATACAAAACACACACACAGAGCATATAAAACACACACACACAGAGAATACAAAACACACACACACAGAGCATACAAAACACACACACAGAGCATATAAAACACACACACACAGAGAATACAAAACACACACACACAGAGAATACAAAACACACACACACAGAGCATACAAAACACACACACAGAGCATATAAAACACACACACACAGAGAATACAAAACACACACACACAGAGAATACAAAACACACACACACAGAGCATACAAAACACACACACAGAGCATATAAAACACACACACACAGAGAATACAAAACACACACACACAGAGCATACAAAACACACACAAACAGAGCATACAAGACACACACACACACAAACAGCATACACAGCCCTCCCTCGCCCTCCTTTCGGCAAATCCGACCACGACTCCATTTTGTTGCTCCCATCCTATCCTATAGACAGAAACTAAAACCGTAAACCCCCTGCTCAGGTCGGTCCAACGCTGGTCCGACCAATCTTATTCCACACTTCAAGATTGCTTCGATCACGTGGACTGGGATATGTTCCGGATAGCGTCGAACAACAACATTGATGTATATGCTGATTTAGTAAGCGAGTTTATTAGCAAGTGCATCGGTGATGTTGTACCCACGGCGACTATTTTTAATCTGGGCAAGGTGACCGGAAATATGACCAAATACAAACAGCGTAGTTGTTCCCTCCGCAAGGCAATCAAACAAGCTAAGGGTCAGTATAGAGACAAAGTAGAGTCGGAATTCAACGGCTCACGAGAGGTATGTGGCAGGGTCTTCAGTCAATCATGGACTACAAAAAGAAAACCAGCCCCGTCGCGGACCCCGATGTCTTGCTCCCAGACAAACTAAACAACTTCTTTGCTTGCTTTGAGGACAATATAGTGCCACCGACATGGCCCGCTACCAAAACCCGCGGGCTCTCCTTCACCACAGCCAACGTGAATAAAACATTTAAACGTGTTAACCCTTGCAAGACGGCATCCCTAGCCGCGTCCTCAGAGCATGCGCATACAAACTGGCTGGTGTGTTTTCGGACATATTCAATCAATCCCTATCCCAGTCTGCTGTTCCCACATGTTCCTGTTCCCAAGAAAGCTAAGGTAACTGAGCTAAACGACTATCGCCCCGTTGCACTCACTTCCGTCATAATGAAGTGCTTTGAGAGACTAGTCAAGGATCATATCACCTCCACCCTAGACCCACTCCAATTTGCTTACCACCACAATAGGTCCACGGACGACGCAATCGCAATTGCACTGCAATTGTCAGCAGCATAACACCCTGCATACCACTGCTGGCTTGCTTCTGAAGCTAAGCAGGGTTGGTCCTGGTCAGTTCCTGGATGGGAGACCAGATGCTGCTGGAAGTGGTGTTGGAGGGCCAGTAGGAGGCACTCTTTCCTCTGGTCTAAAAAAATATATCCCAATTCCCCAAGGCAGTGATTGGGGACACATCCCTGTGTCGGGTGCAGTCTTTCGGATGGGACGTTAAATGGGTGTCCTAACTCTCTGAGGTCATTAAAGATCCCATGTCACTTATCGTAAGAGTAGGGGTGTTAACCCCGGTGTCCTGGCTAAATTCCAAATCTTGCCCTCAAACCATCACGGTCACCTAATAATCCCCGGTTTTCAATTGGCTCATTCATTCATCCCCCCCTCTCCTCTGTAACTATTCACCAGGTCGTTGCTGTAAATGAGAACGTGTTCTCAGTCAACTTACCTGGTAAAATAACAGATAAAAAAAAAAAAAAAATTGCACTGCACACTGCCCTAACCCATCTGGACAAGAGGAATACCTATGTAAGAATGCTGTTCATCGACTACAACTCAGCATTTAATCTCATTGTACCCTCCAAACTCGTCATTAAGCTCTAGATCCTGCGTCTGGGTGCAGCTGGGAACTGGGTCCTGGACTTTCTGATGGGACGCCCCCAGGTGGTGAGGGTAAGAAACAACATTCCACCCCGCTGATACTCAACACTGGGGCCCCACAAGGGTGCGTTCTCAGCCCTCTCCTGTTCTCCCTGTTCACCCATGACTGCATGGCCATGCACGCCTCCAACACAATCATCAAGTTTGCAGACAACACTACAGTGGGAGGCTTGATTACCAACGACGACGAAACGACGACGAAACCATAAGGCTCTCCAGAGGGTAGTGAGGTCTGCACAACGCATCACTGGGGGCAAACTACCTGCCCTCCAGGATACCTACACTACCCAATGTCACAGGAAGGCCAAAAAGATCATCAAGGGCAACATACACCCAAGCCACTGCCTGTTCACCCCGCTATCATCCAGAAGGCGAGGTCAGTACAGGTGCATCAAAGCGAGGACCGAGAGCCTGAAAAACAGCTTCTATCTCAAGGCCATCAGACTGTTAAACAGCCATCACTAACATTGAGTGGCTGCTGCCTACATACTGGCTCAAATCTCTAGCCACTTTAATAATTAAAAATTGGATGTAATAAATGTATCACTAGTCACTTGGGGCTAGGGGGCACAAGGAGTTCCCTAAAGGGAACACCCCCACCCATTCAGCTGAAAAAAATATTATTTAGAAATATTTAACTTTCACACATTAACTAGTCCAATACAGCAAATGAAAGATATACATCTTGTTAATCTACCCATCGTGTCCGATTTTTTAAATGTTTTACAGTGAAAACACAACATATATTTATGTTAGATGACCACCAAATTCAAAAACACACACAGCGATTTTTCACAGTCACAAAAGCATAAATAAAGATAAAATGAATCACTAACCTTTGATTATCTCCATCAGATGACACTCATAGGACATCATGTTATACATGTATTGTGTGTTTCGTTCGATAATGTGTATATATATATATATATATATATATATATATATATATATATATATATATAAATATAAAAAATCTCAAAATCTCAGCGCAGTAATGTTTTGATTCCAAAACATCCGGTGATTTTGCAGAAATACTCACAATAAATATTGATAAAAGATGCAAGTGTTATTCACAGAATTAAAGATAAACGTATCCTCTATGCAACCGCTGTGTCAGATTTTAAAAAAACTTTACGGAAAAAGAATAATCTGAGAACGGCGCTCAGAACCCAAAGAAATAGCTGCCATTTTGGCATCAACAGAAGCTACAAAAAACACTATAAATATTCACTTACCTTTGAATATCTTCATCAAAAGGCAGTGCAAGGAGTCCTAGTTCCACAATAAGTCGTTGTTTTGTTCCATAATGTCCATTACTAGTGTCCAATTAGCTGCATTTGCTACCACTTTCAGCTCACGTGCCCAAAACCTGACGCTGGTCCAGGCGAACTCGGACGAAAACTTCAAAAATATATATTCCAGGTCGAATAAACTGGTCAAACTAAGTAGAGAATCAATCTTCAGGATGTTATTTTTCATATATATCCAATAACGTTCCAACCGGAGCATACGTTTTCATCTGCAGCCAAATGGAACGATGGTGATATCAACAGACAAATGCGCAACAGGGAAATTGCATTCTGCCAGGACAGTGACTCATTCCCCTCCCATTCGGTCAAAGGTCACACCAGAGGCTCCATTCCACGTTCTACTGATTCTAGTGGAAGGCGTCTAGTGGAAGGCGTAGCAAGTGCTAACAGATCCATATCTTGTTTGGAAGTGAAGAGGCGATGACTTAAAATTAGACCCGCATTCAGAATTTCACTTCCTGTTTGGAAGATTGCCTGCCCCATGAGTTCTGTTATACTCACAGACATAATTCAAACCGTTTTAGAAACTTTAGAGTGTTTTCTATCCAATAGTAATAATAATATGCATATATTAGCAATCTAGGACAGAGTAGGATGCAGTTCACTATGGGCACGCAATTCATCCAAAGTGAAAATACTGCCCCCTATCCCCAACAAGTTTTAAACAATGCCGCTTTATATAATATTTACATACCCTACATTTCTCATCTCATATGTATATACTGTACTTTATACCATCTACTGCATCTTGCCTATGCCGTCCGGCCATCGCTCATCCATATATTTTTATGTTCATACTCTTATTCATTCCTTTACACTTGTGTGTAAAAGGTAGTTGTTGTGAAATTGTCAGATTACTTGTTAGATATTACTGCATGTTGGAACTAGAAGCACAAACATTTCACTACACTCACATTAACATCTGCAAACCATGTGTATGTGACCAGTAAAATTTGATTTGATACACAGCATACACACACACCCACACAGACAAAACACACACACACCGCATACAAAACACACACACACAAAAACACAGAGCATACAAAACACACACACACACACACACACACACACACACACACACACACACACACACACACACACACACACACACACACACAGACAATATCTAAACACACACACACACACAGACACACACACAGACACACAGACACACACACAATACCCCCCCCCCCCCCCCCACACACACACAATACCTAAACACACCCACACACCGTACAACACACACACACACACACACACACACACACACACACACACACACCCCTACACCATACAAGACACACACACACACACCTTACAACACACACACACACACCTTACAGCACACACACACACCCCCCCCACACACACATACCCCCCCCCCACACACACATACCCCCCCACACACCCACCCTACAACACACACACACCAACACCATACAACACACACCACAGTCCAGGTGACTACTTCATTAAGCTTCTAAGGCACTGCACCTCAGTGCTAGAGGCATCACTACAGACACCTTGGTCCGAATCCAGGCTGTATCAAATTTGGACTCATCAGACCAAATCTTCAAACCACCGTACCATTGCGAGACACAGAGTAGGTGAATGGATGATATCCGCATGTGTGGTTCCCACTGTGAAGCATGGAGGGAGAGTTGTGATGGTGCTTTGCTGGTGACAATGTTGTGATTTATTTAGAATTCAAGGCACACTTAACCAGCATGGCTACCACAGCATTCTGCAGCGATACACCATCCCGTCTGGTTTGGGCTTAGTGGGACTATCATTTGTTTTTCAGTAGGACAATGACCCAACACAACTCCAGGCTGTGTAAGGGCTATTTGACCAAGAAGGAGAGTGATGGAGTGCTGCATCAGATGACCTGGCCTCCACAATCACTCAACCCAGTTGAGATGTTTTGGTATGAGTTGGAAGGAAATGCAGCCAACAAGTGCTCAGCACTTCATCAAGGCAAAGGGTGGCTACTTTGAAGAATCTTAAATATATTTTAGATTTTGTTTAACACTTTTTTGGTTACTACATGATTCCATATGTGTTATTTCATAGTTTTGATGTCTTCACTATTATTCTACAATGTAGAAAATAATAAAAAATAAAGAAAAACCCTTGAATGAGTAGGTGTGTCCAAACTTTTGACTGGTACTGTATATTCAGTCCATAAATAAATTAAGTACTATTTAAGATGACATTTATTGAAACCGTAATATCAACTGGTCATATTATATCGTGGAACACAATCTTGAAAAGGCAGTATCCTCAGCAGTGGGCTTTCTAGTAAAAGCTATGGCTGTGCAATGTCATAGCTTTGTTTTGTTAATTTAGCAGAAAGACACACATTTCCCGAGCCCACAGTCAACACAACTATTTTATAGTAATATAAAATAATAATATAACACGACAGAATATTTTTCCAAATGAAAGAAGTTGCCAGTGAGAAGTGATGAATGCACATCTCATGCCTGGAACAGTTATTTACAGAGTGATCATTTGAAATTAGGCTCATTTTGGCGAGTTGAAAGACAATTCTTTCAGGGTTACAAACCAAAATGTGTTGTTTTTGATATACTGACGTTTGATTTAGTTTATGCTGCCTGTTCTTTGGATTTTTCCAAATGCATGAACAATTCCACATTGAACACTGCAAGCAACATTCCACCAAATAGTTGTAGCCTACAGGCCTATGTGATTTTGTTAATAGATGGAGCTTTGACATCCGTTCGAGTACTAGAGTAGCACTAGATTACTCATGCCCATGCTACTACACACAAACTACAGCCCCTCTGAGTAATATCTCAAAAGCTTGTATGATTCTAACGAGCAGACAGCCAAAACATTGACACTGGTGTTGCCTTGGTAACTGTTATTTCTATATTGACAGTTACAGACTGATATACCACTTCTCTAAGTCTGCCTGACCAAAATCCATATGGCCAATATCAACACTGGAGAGCAGTCCCCCTGGGCCTAAAGCTGATATTGAGCCTGTGTGTGTGTGTGTGTGTGTGTGTGTGTGTGTGTGTGTGTGTGTGTGTGTGTGTGTTAGAGGACGCCTTTGTTTGCGTGCGTGTGCGGGATCAAGCCATAGATGTGTAACTCAATAGAAGGCCAGTCCAGCAGGAGTCACATTAATAGGATGAGATGGATTGAGAGGATTATTGGCCGTCTAATAAGTACGTCCTGTGGCTAGGGAGGATCATATCTAATAAGTATATCCTGTGGCTAGGGAGGATCATATCTAATAAGTACATCCTGTGGCTAGGGAGGATCATATCTAATAGATAATACCTGATATTATGTATATGTAAGTACATGATGTCCATAATACACATAAAATGCACAACTGATATAGCCCACCACCTTTTAAACTCACAAAACTCCATGACAACCAGGCTTAGAACACTCACAGCAACAGTTCATGTTTGCAATCTGTGTGTAAACCTTGCACCAAAAGACAGTAGAAATGTATGATGGATATACATTATGACCAAAACCATTTTACACATACATGACATATAGTAAAAACATGGCTACGGTAGGAAGGAATGTCAGTGACAGAGGAGATGTTATGTGTAACTCGAAGTCAGGAGAGATGATGAGAGATATAGACGTGAAGTAACATGTTCTGGGCCACCTGGTCTCCTGTTACAGACCTACACATTTACTGTTGTTAACTTCAGGATAGTGGTGAAAGAAACAGAATACAATCTTGTGTTTACACCCATGTTTGAGTCCTATGTGACATGGTTATTGTAATACAGTAGTAACCATGTAATACAACAGGTATGGTGGTTATGTTAGAGAAAATCCTCTATGTGTCTATCTTCTCTATCATTTGATCTAAACTTATCAACCAAAGTATTCTAGAGCTGCACGGGTACTGACTCTAAAACAAATACATGTAAAGACATGACGTCACCCCATGACAACAGGCAGGAAAAACCAAGCCAATTCCAGAGTCTCCCTGCAGAGGTGCCGATGACTTCGGTCGATATCACACTGCATACACAAAAACACGTTACCTTTCAGCTCCAAAACACAGCTTCACAGAACATAGCTAAGTGTCCTCCCATACCAGTGATGGGTCGGTCATTGACAAGGATAACATACAAACCAATTAGTGTACAACTACGCCACATATAGCAATGTTTTAATCGTCATACTGTTGGGTAAGGCGACACTATCTTCTCAGATGTGTTTAAAATGAGCATGTTCTTGTTACCTAGGTTTTGGCTGTTCATGCTCTTGTTACCTAGGTTTTGGCTGGTCATGCTCTTGTTACCTACGTTTTGGCTGTACATTTCAGAAAAATCTTTCTTAACAACAGTACCTCCTGTATGTTACTCAGATTTCTATTGTTAGCGATGCTGTTGATACACACCTATGTTTTGGGTGACCAGTCGGAGACTCTCCAGCATCGTTCCTAGAGCCATCTCCTCCGTCTTCATCCACAGGATCATCCTCAGGAGGGGGAACGGGAGTCCTGTTAACCAGAAAAGGGACGCCGTGGCTGGAGAGAGATTGAGCCTGCTTGCCTGTCTCCCTGGTGCTTCAGACAGCCGATGCTGTGGTGGAGGGAGAGAGGGACTGGCGTAGCTGCTTATCCCAGGGGGGGAGGGGCAAGAGGGGGGAGACTGCACAGTCACTAGCCCAGGGTAAGGATGCTACTGGGGGGGGGGGGGGGGGGGGGGCTTGCCTGGCTGGCTCGCACTACAGATGGTGTGGAGGATGTGAGTGGAGAGAGGGGTGCTGCAGAAAGGAGAAAAGAGAGTAATGTTTTAGAGAAGAGATAGGATGCTGGCTGCAGAGGGGATGGGGAGGATGCTAAAGCTGCGATGGAAGCAGATGTCCCCAGCTGCAGTGACAGAGAGATGCAGAGTGGAGGATGTCGGCACTGGAGAGGAGGAAAAGAGGGGGCTGGCTCACAGATGCACTGCATGCACCCTCAACATGCACACACACAACGCAGACCTAGAGAAGAGGGGAGAGGAGGGGGATTGCCGCCAAGTCAGATTTTTGCAGACTCATACACATCACAGACACAACTGATAGGACTGAGGCTTGACTGCAGTCACAACAAGGATAGAGGTCAGTTTGATTTAAAGTCTCCCTGCAGCTCTGAGAAAGGACATGACTGCAATAGATGGAGAGAGTGAGGGGGGAGGGGTAGAGAAAATGTAAGAGAAGAACATTACGGTTTACCTCATCCTCATTAACAGCATGATGGTTATCACTTGCTGTTATCATTCATTATTTGTGGTTGTTTTCTATGTGGGCTCTGAGATTAGCTGTCCTCCATCACAACCATGTGGCCATCCTGTGCCATTACAACACATTACTGTGGTGCACTGGGCCAGCACAATGGGCCAGAACACTGGGCCCGCTCAACTTAGTCAGGTCATATATATCCTCCAATAAGAATGCAGCTACTGTGACATACAGGATGACAGGATGGAGTCTGACAAACCGGTGTGTTAAACAATGTCTTTATTACAAGCAGAATGACAGTACAGAGCTTTGTCCTCATTCGCTACAGATAGGCTGGCAAAATGTCAACAAAATTAATTTTCAATCTTTGTAGAAAAACAAGCTCGAAAACTGCTCACGGATACAAACAATGTAGGTTTGTATGTTACGCAGAATACCGTTTGTCTTTGAGGGCACAGTACAGTAGTCCAGGAGAAGTATGGTGAGAGCACCTAAAGTTGTGCTGATAATAACGTTTATAAAAGCAGTGGACATTTTGGTCAGCAACAGTCACAAGGCTGGTGTGGTTAACCAATGAGAGAGAGAGATAGAGACAGAAGTCCCAAATCTTCATTGACTAATCAAGTTGGTCATACTTTTTCTCTCACTATGATATTTAAAACAAAAAAGTTAAATAGAAAGAGTTTAGGAGATGAGTGACTTGTAGAAATATAATCTCTGTGGGTGACTAGCCGATTTATAAAAACTCAGTGCACTTACAGTAGTAAACCTTATTTTGAGGGATCTGAGGTGTACAAAGTGCTGTAGTCTTCAGTGTGTTAATTCTGTGGGTCTACTTTTTAATTTTGTCTGTTCCAAAAACGAAAGCAATATCTAAATAAATAGAGTTAAAATAGAATCTTCTCCCCTGGATACAAAAGTATCAATTGAATATATATTTTGATTGATATATATTTTCAATAACATGGATAATTGTAATACTACTACTACTAATAATAATAATAAGTGACAACGTGATGATTTGACCTCTCATCCAATGAGTAACAAACAGTGAATACTCTCCCCATAACCACCTGCCTTAGTGTTCCAGCTACATTGTATTTTGGCTAGCCTCTAGTAATGATAATAACATCAGACAATGCATGACTTCCATAAAAACATGACCAAATACCAAATACTTTACAGTGGCTATATGACATGCACGATAACACCTTTGCAATCCATGTCAGTAAGCCCAACCGAAGGCTTCGAGTCATAACACAAACAAACAAAAAACCTGAACTCAGACCTTTAACAAAATCCCCAAAAGGAGAGAGTTGTGACAGAAGATATACAGGCCTATAGATATTTGTTGTGTGTGTGTGTGTGTGTGTGTATCAGCACTCAGCAGACATATAAACATACAAAGATGCTGACGATCCAATGAATTTCAGTCGCTCACTTACACCACAGACGAGCTTTGGACAAAGGCAGACGTTTCACCTCATACTTTTACATGTTAGAAATTTGGAAAATATATTCATTAAATCACAATCTTACAATCTACTATATAGAGGATGTGGCAAACCATCTGTCATTTATATCATTTATATGACATTCTAGAAAGATGGATTTGTTTGTGACACCGCTGTTCGATTCAAGTCTCCAAACTATACCCCATTTATACATAGATACCTCTATTAGTTGAATTTACATCCATACATGATAAACAACCTACATTCATAATATACCATATAAAATACCTCATTTGATAACCAAACATGTATAAATAGTCATAACACAATGCGATAAAGACATATCATACTAGGAATACAGACAAGAACCTTTGCATAACAGAGAATACATCAACTTTAGACAACAAACATAACGTAAGCAACACTGACCAGTCATGGAAACATCCATGAAATAACCCCATCAGCCTGTGTGCAGGGCATAGCTACCATAGCTTTCTGTCTGACCCAAACAGAGTGCTGTTACAGTGTATGAGTGAGTAGAAAGAGTTTATAGAGTACTACAGTATGATTCATAATATCCCATAAAACCTAGCGGTCAAACAAGGAAATGGTCCCAATCATTTTTCCCATAGTGGATTTTAGAAACACTTCAAATAAGCGCTGTGTTTGGGGTAGGCTTACCCTGGCTGTATGTTTTGATAACTGTGTAAATCTCTCTCAGACAAGGTGACTTATCAATATATTGGCCTGTAAATTAACCTCCAAAAATAACACTAGTTAGCCACATTAGCAGCTATCATAAAGAACTACCAATGTAATGATGATCTGGACAAGACTACTGAATCAAAGTAAAAAATTAACTACCTCATGTTAACTAAATTGGTAATGAATAAATTGGCAACATTTCTTTAAATTGACAATTCTGTGAACGGTCTTGTGCAAGTTTTAAATTGACAATACCTGTCAATTTAAAACTACCAGCTAGAGATGACGTGCAAGAGCTTGCCGGGATTTATAGTCTTACATGCCTATTTTGATGCTAATTAGCATTTTCGAATCAAAGTAAATGGAGCCAAATATATTGATACAAGTCACCTTGTCTGTCAGAGAGATTTACATGGTTATCAAAACATCACGCCAGGGTAAGACTACATGTTCCCCTATGGGAGAAATGAATGGTGAAAAAACGATTGGAACCATTTCCCTATTTGACAGCTAGGTTTTATGGGTATTATGACATCTCCACTATGAAGGAGTATGATAGATGATGGGTATGAGACACGTTGTGTATATGTGTGCTAGTGTGTGTCTGTGTGTGTGTGTGTGTGTGTGTGTGTGGGGAGGGGGGGGGGGGGTGTGAGAGAGATAAAAGATGAAGAGAAAGAAAAGAACACTGATAATAAGAGTGAGGGCACATGGAGAAATGGAAGATGCTCCATCACACACACAGGTCAGGCCAGTTCCCACACTCACCAGCCACTGAACAAGTTGCACAGCTCCAGTTGGCGGTACACAGTACATCTATACCAGTGGAGATGAGAGATTGTGGATTAAGGCAGGGTGGCTTGTATTCTACATCCCTCTTCTGATCCTCTTCTATCCCCTCTTGCCCAATCCCAAATGGATCACTAACCTCCCATCCCCTAGGCCCTTGTGTACATCTATGCTAGTAGCTCCATCTTGTCCCTTGAAAGGCTTGGTGGAATTTTCACCATACTACATACATACATTCAATGCTTTCAAATGTACACAGGTGCACTGTGGACTAGGGGATATTATGGAAGATTAGGAATGGGTTATAAATATACTGATAGATGTGGAAGGCTTTATAGAACCATGACCGGTTCACCACACGTGCGACACTGTCCCGGACCTGCTGTTTTGGACCCTCTCTCTGTTATAATCTCCACCCGGCACAGCCAGAAGAGGACTGGCCAACCCTTAGAGCCTGGTTCCTCTCTAGGCTTCTTCCTAGGGAGTTGTTCCTGGCCACTGTGCTTCTACATCTGCACTGATTGCCGTTTGGGGTTTTAGGCTGAGTTTCTGTACAGCACTTTGTGACATCTGCTGATGTAAAAAGTGCTTTGTAAATAAATGTTATTTGATTTAGAATAGATAGATACACCACTAGAGTGAGAGTTATACAATTCCATTATTCTCATTTGGCTCCTAGCCTGCTGTTATTGTTATATTAAGGTAGAGGTATCCCCCCAAGGTTTCTGTTAGGAAAATGTGGCGCCGGAAACATTAGCTTCTTTAAAAAAATTGCTGTGGATTATTTCAGATCACAAGCTCATAGGCCTAGACTACGCCTATTTGGGAAGCCGGCAATTTGGGCAGCGCGCTTGAAAATAGGCCTAGCTGATTATCGAGTTGCAGCTGTCAGTCAAAAGCATATAAAATGTGAGAAGATCGTGTCTTGAGTATAATTTAAAATGTTGAGACAAGGGGCGAAGATATAGGTGAGTCTCTCTCCAGAATCGCTCAGCTGTCTCCTGCCAATTCTTGAGCATTCATTGTTTCACTGTGTGAATTGTTCAATTCCCCATTACATATGTCACCAGTAGTAAAAGTACCGATAATCCTCATAATTGGTTTACATTAATTTCTGTTAATGATTGTATTACTTACAGTCATTTACCATTCTCATTCTCAGAGTGGAAACATTGTTTGCAGAGTTCACAACCTGCTATACTTGTGAGAAACACGTTTTGGTTTATTTCATACCAATCATTTATGAGATTTGTCAATATTTGCATTGTTGTTTATTTGGAGTGCTCCATGTGCGCAATGAGCATGTGTCTGGTTTCTCTGTCCTGATAATGTTGAGGGAGCACGCTCCTGAGCACGTGTCTGGTTTCTCTGTCCTGACAATGTTGAGGGAGCACGCTCCTGAGCATGTGTCTGGTTTCTCTGTCCTGATAATGTTGAGGGAGTGCGAGCCTGAGCATGTCTCTGGTTTCTCTGTCCTGATAATGTTGAGGGAGCGCGCGCCTGAGCATGTGTCTGGTTTCTCTGTCCTGATAATGTTGAGGGAGTCTGGTTTCTGGTTTCTCTGTGCATAGAAGTACCAGGCCTGCTGTGCAGAAAATGTAGGAAAGTGTTTTTTTAACATCCATTGAAAATAATAATATATTAGAACTATAGTTCCTCACAGTAAACTTTTTGAAAAGTCTTTCCAACAGTCGCCGCCTCGATAATCACCAATCCTCGTGTGAAAGAGCAATGGAAGTTATAGGCCTACTGCTGCATTGGCCTATAGGCTATGAGTTCCATGTGCTCAATAATTTAGCCGCCAATGGATCACTGTGTCCATTTGGCAGAGGCTGGTGGTCTCCCATAAGCTGACTTTTAGATCATTTTAACTTACATTTCACAACCATGTGAAAATGATTTTGAAAAACAACAAGGTTTTAAATTAAACTGTTCCATGAAAATACTTCCATAAAAATCATAACTGGTACGCAGAACTGTAGAAATTGTAGGATAAATTGTAAGCTTCCCCAAACTTAATTGCCTCCACGTTTCCATGTTTGGATTTTGCCTACAGGCTACTTTGAAGCAACGTAAGACATGCCTCATAATAGGACATTAAACATTCAGGTTTCAAACAATGAAGTATGTTTTCAAAATGCATACTGTCTCCAGCTCACATTGTAATGTGGTGGGTGATGTGCTGATAGCCTGTTGCCTGCACTTGAATGGTGAATGGGAGTCGCGCTTCAATTACCAGTTGAGAAATAACAATAGTAGCTCTTTTTAATCGCGCACCAAAACTATTTTTAACACGTGAATTGTTCGAATTGTTGCGAAATGAATGGGTTTATAAAAGCACATGTTTTACTCCAGCAGCAACCAGCTGAGGAGCTGCAAGACAAATCCCCCTCAAAATAGGCTCTGTATGCTGTGCACATGTGATAGTTGTGTTGGATAAATTAGATACATGATGACTAACAAAAATACACAGGTCAATTTAATTCCACTATATTATACAAATTAACCTATAGACCAATAAGCATGATGGTCAAATGTATTTCCATCAACTGGTATTAACGTCAATGAATAAAAAGCATTATTTTGCAATGGGATTTTTTAAAATCCTGTTCATTTTGGCATGGAACAGCTTTATTAACTTATGGGCTTTTCTTTAAAAAAAAAATTGGCAAAAGCCTGGCAATTGCCGGCTAATGGAAACCGTGACACACACGCGAACAGAATAACAGAGATCTTTCTCCCCAGAACATTTTGCAAAGCAACACCAGTTATTTCAACAAAAGGAGCAAAATGGAGAAACAGTAAAGAAAGTTAAAAACAAGAGAAACACAGTAAATAACATAGAAACAGAAAAGGCCGGTCAATTTGATATTGTTACACAGCACGATTTCACTGTGTAGAAGAGACGGACATTCAAATACAGAATTTCTCCTTTTGTTCAGTGAGAGTTTACCTTTTGGATTCAAGTATTTTCATATGAAGAGTAGAGTAGCATAAAGTAGGGTAGTGGGGTAGAATAGATTATCATAGTAAAGTAGAGTAGACTAGAGTAGATTAGTAGAGTAGATTAATAGAGTAGTTGAGTAGAATAGAGTATAGTAGTAGAGTAGAATAGAGTATAGTAGTAGAATAGAGTAGAGTAGATTAGTAGAGCAGAATAGAGTAGATTAGTAGAGTAGAATAGAGTATAGTAGTAGAATAGAGTAGAGTAGATTAGTAGAGTAGAATAGATTCGTAGACTAGATTCGTAGAGTAGAGTAGATTAGTAGAGTAGAATACAGTAGATTAGTAGAGTAGAATACAGTATAGTAGTAGAATAGAGTAGATTAGTAGAGTAGAATACAGTATAGTAGTAGAATAGAGTAGATTAGTAGAGTAGAGTAAATTAGTAGAGTAGAAGAATAGAGTATAGTAGTAGAGTAGAAGAATAGAGTAGATTAGTATAGTAGTAGAGTAGAATAGAGTATAGTAGTAGAGTAGAAGAATAGAGTAGATTAGTATAGTAGTAGAGTAGAATAGAGTATAGTAGTAGAGTAGAATAGAGTATAGTAGTAGAGTAGAAGAATAGAGTAGATTAGTATAGTAGTAGAGTAGAATAGAGTATAGTAGTAGAGTAGAATAGAGTATAGTAGTAGAGTAGAAGAATAGAGTAGATTCGTATAGAGTATACTATTAGAGTAGAAGAATAGAGTATAGCAGTAGAGTAGAAGAATAGAGTATTAGAATAGAGTATAGTAGCAGAGTAGAAGAATAGAGTAGTAGAATAGAGTATAGTAGAGTAGAATAGAGTTTGGAGTAGTAGAATAGTGTAGTATAGTAAAGTAGAGTAGAATAAAGTAGCAGAAGAGTAGAGTAATTGAGTAGTGTAGTAGAGTAGAATAGAGTAGTAAAGTAGTAGAATAGAATAGCACAGTAGTAGAGTAGTGGTGTGGACTGGGATCAGGACCAGACTGAAATAGAACTATGACAGGACTAATTGGAGGCAACTTGGAGGTCAAAGGCGTCCGCATGCTTCCCAGCCGAAACAGTTCGTGCATATATTATGATGACATTTTCTGACATTTTTATCCTTTTGGACTTCGGGAAGAGTTTTTGCAGCTGTTCAGGGACACAAGCCGAAGTCGGTAGCCGAAGTCGGTGATTGGTCACCAGTAGGGATTCTTCTATAAAGTCGTTGTTGTCATTCAACGTGACAACTAATTTTCATGCACATTTTTTCATTGATAAATACTGCACCAAACATCTTAGTTAGATGTAAATTGCGCAACTAAGATCTCATCGGCAAAAGCGTCAAAATCTCACGAGTTCTTAGATTCATTCTGACTATTTTGAGGAATTGTATGCTGGCTACGGCATCTCAAAATGGACATACTAGGATTTTGTATTGATTTTTCAAGTGACAGTCTTAAGGGAGTACGCAAGCGCACTCGTTACATTCTCTGCAAGGCGCCAGCCGAACTGAAGCATGTGGAAGCCTCAAATCGTATCCGCTTCCGAATGGCTGACAATGCACATGGTAAATGTTTCATGTTCGAGGAGTATGTAAGAATTAGTGAGCGTTTGTGTATGCATTGTTTATGAGTGGAACACAAATCCATATTAATTGTAGGTTTAGGTCACATTTTGGTCTCTGTGTGTGTGCACATCGTTGTGTATGCTCACACATCAGCCTGTGTTTGTGTGTGTGCCTGTCTGTGTCACACAGAGGTCTCTGGCCCTGGTGGGTAGTAGGCAAAGCCAGCCCGAGTTTACGGAGCACGTAGAGGCTGTGGGTGCGGAGGTCTGCCCCACCCCCATCAGCCCAGTGGAACAATACCAGTTTGTGGGGGAAGAACTCAGACCTGTGGAGTGTTCGGGGCCCTGGAACCCCAAGGTGAAGGTGGGAGGTGTCAGTGCCCTTCCGTTTGGAGGAGGGGCCAGAAGGGTGAGAGGACACGGGGGTCAACTCTGCTACACTGCTCTGCAACAGCTTGTCAATGTCCTGGAGAGAGGGAAGGAGGGGATAGAGAGAGGAAGTGGTAAGACCTACTGAAAATACCCTGGTCTGTTTCATGTTCAATTCACATTCAGGTGATCAGCATGCAATAAAAATGAAAGAATAACATACATGCTGTACCATTTTCTAACACCAGAGGTCAAAAGTACACTGATGTGCCCTGGGGATTTTATTCAATCAAATGTATTCAATAATAATCAACAATGCCAATGTTTTCATTGATGTTAATACCAGTTGATGGTATTTTACCTTATCTCCATGTTTAAGATACCAAATGTATTTATTTGCACAAAATGCATGTGTGGCATTGCCTCTGAAACCTGTGTTGACACGGGCAGCATGTGAGTGATCCCAGAAAAATACATTTACCTTTTATTATTATTATTATTTATTTATGTCATCTTTATTTAACTAGGCATGTCAGTTAAGAACAAATTAGGCTACCTAAGAGCATCTCTCAGCAGGACAGAATGAAAGCCAGAAAATTCCTCTGTATCCCAAGTGAGTTTACAATACAGTACCAGCCCAAGCCAGTCACCCTGATCTTCCAGGCTAACCACCCTAAAGCACTCGAAAGAGAATCATCACACGTAAACCACCCAGAAGGCCCCATGCATTTCATTCCATGTTTGTGATTTGTCCAAAACCAGCTAGCAGTGAAGAGCCTCTTGCAGGAAATGAAATGTCCCCAATCACAAAGCGTAAACCATCACCCACCAAGATGTACCCCACAGTTACCGTAACAGCCCTCACCATCTGAGGGGGCGTGGTCTAGGGGCTGGCTGAGAAGGTAGTTAGGGTTGTGTGACATCATGGAGTCATAAGTCCTGGCAGCTCGCACCCCTTCACCTCCTCTTTCCCCCCCACAGGTCCTAGCAGGGCAAAGCATGTCGCTCTCACTGCCTCCACCACCAGCAACAGGACTGGGGTCCGGGCCCGTGGCCGGGGATACACTCCCCTCATGCACGCCATCAGCCCTCACCCTCTGTGGGCAAACAGTAAGGGTGAGAAGGGGTCAGGAACCAGGAGGCGGTTCCGAATAGAAGACATGCTGTGAACCACTGTACTGTAACTAACATGATGATAGCCCTTCAACTTCCCAGCGTACTGCTAGCAATAATCTGTCTGTTGTCAAGGAAGATTAGTCTAGCGTCGGTGTGCCACACATACTAGCAAGTTAGCATTTGGATGGAATAACACATCAATGTACATTTTACACATGAATATACAATACATACTGTGCTACATTTGAATAGCATCCATAGAGGAACATGATGAGAATGACAGGCTGAGTATGGTACTGGGTGAGGTTGTAAAGCTAGCGAGACGCTAACAGAAGGCTAGTGATAGGTTAATAAGGTTATGAAATCAGTGATTAGAGCTTGTTATCAGCTTGATCAGCAGTAGCATATTTAGCAGTATGAATGTCAGTATTGTCTGGCACTTGAGTTCAATTGTTTGACATAGAAATGGAAGCCCTGGATGGGAACACTATTGTGATTGAAGTTGGGAGCTAAATGTTGAAACTGATGTAACTCAATGACGGTGGAACACTGACGTGACATTGACGAAAGTGTTTAAAAAGAGTCACCTCCTCCTCCTCTTCTGCAGTCTCTCGGCCAATCAGAAACTCAATCTGCTGTCGGACTGAGTGAGCATGAAGATGGTGGATAGCTCCACGGTAAGGCACGAGCGATTGGACTGCCATTGCCATTGCCCAGGGTGATGGGGTCAGAGTGCGGAGGGAGACAGAGGGAGGGGTGGGGTGAGGAGAAAGATAGAGACAGACAGGAGAGATTGAAGGGGGGCGATTAGGAAGCAAGGCATAGGCAGAGAGGGAAGAGAAAAGTAGAAAGGAATCAGTCAGATTTAGCTACAGATCTGAAAGCATTGGATAGGTATAAGCAATGTGATATTTGCTTCACCTTGCCTTCTGATAGGCTTGGTGGAATTTTTGCCACATTTCTCACATCTATGCAATTGTGACAGGAAGTAGTAATAATAGGTGGTGAAAGGTGGAGGAGTTTTAGCAATACAGTGTGGGTTAACAGAGGGTCAATCTACACTGAACAAAAATATAAACGCAACATGTAAAGTGTTGGTCCCATGTTTCATGACCTGAAATACACATTTTCCATACGCACAGAAACCTTATTTCTCTCAGATTTTATGCAAAAACGTGTTTACATCCCTCTTAGTGAGCATTTCTCCTTTGTCAAGATAATCCACCCACCTGGCAGGTGTGGCATATCAAGAAACTGATTAAGCAGCATGATCATTACATAGGTGCACCTTGTGCTGGGGACAATAAAAGGCCCTTTAAAATGTGCAGTTTTGTCAAACACTACAATGCCACAGACTTCTCATGTTTTAAGGGAGCATGCAATTGGCATGCTGACTGCAGGAATGTCCACCAGAGCTGTTGCCAGAAAATTGCATGTTCATTTCTCTACCATAAGCTGCCTCTAACATGGTTTTAGAGAATTTGGCAGTACATCTAACCAGCCTCACAACCGCAGACTACGTGTAACCAAGCCAGACCAGGAGTTTCACATCTGGCTTCTTCAACTGTGGGATTGTCTGAGACCAGCCACCCGGACAGCTGATGAAACTGTGGGTTTGGACAACTGAATTTCTGCACAAACTGTCAGAAAGGGAAGCTCATCTGCGTGCTGGTCGTTCTCATCAGGGTCTTGACCTGACTGTAGTTCGGCATCCTAACCAGCTTCAGTGGGCAAATGCTCAACTTCGATGGCCACTGGCATGCTGGAGAAGTCTTCACTGATTAATCCAAGGTTTCAAATGTAGTGGGCAGATGGCAGACAGCGTGTACGGCGTCATGTGAGTGAGCGGTTTGCTGATGTCAACGTTGTAAACAGTGTGCCCTATGGTGGCGGTGGGACTATGGTATAGACAAGCATAAGCTACGGACAATGAACACAATTGCATTTCATCAATGGCAATTTGAATGCACAGAGATACCGTGACGAGATCCTGAGGCCCATTGTCGTGCCATTCATCTGCCGCCATCACCTCATGTTTCAGCATGACGATGCACAGCCACATGTCGTAAGGATCTGTAAACAATTCCTGGAAAGTGAAAATGTCCCAGTTCCTCCATGGCCTGCATACTCACCAGCCATGTCACCTTGAAACATGTTTGGAATGCTCTGGATCGACGTGTATGACAGCGTGTTCTAGTTCCCACCAATATCCAACAACCTCGCATAGACATTGAAGTGAAGTGGGATAACAATCCACAGGCCACAATAAAAAGCCTGATCAACTCAATGCTAAGGAGATGTGTTGCAGGAGCCAAATAGTGGTCACACCAGATAGGAAGTGGAACAGAAAATCAGTCTAACTTTATTTTAAGGTATCTGTGACCAACAGATGCATATCTGTATTCCCAGTCATGTGAAATCCATAGATTAGGGCCTAATCAAGTAATTTCAATTGAATGATTTCCTTATATGTAACTCAGTAAAATCTTTGAAATTATAGTTTTAGTACCATGAGTTGTCTGGCATATCAGAGGGAGCTATACCTGGATACCTTTTGGTGATTTTACAGGTAGGCCTACAGTACTTATCTACTGAACATATTCTTCCTGAAGACGAATAATCCTTTAATTCACTGGTACACTCTTATTTATGTGGTCAAGTTGCGGTCCTTCCTACCTGTGCGCGTTCGGTGGCGGTGGGCCACAGGGTCCTGCAGAGGACCTTCTTGACCACATCAGGCAGCAGGCTGATCGTGATGAGAAGGATGATGCCGAGCCAGGCCGGACCGCTGGACAACATCTGCATGAACACATAGTACATTCTCTGGTAGTTCAGGAAGGGCCTAGAGGGAGAGATGACATCTAGTTATTTTATTTATGTTTAAGTGATACTAATAATGTACAGCGTAAGAATCAGTTAGTTGTAAGAATGAGAGGCGTACCAGATGATGCCTCCCCAGAGCAGTGAGAAGATGACATAGAAAAGCAGGGAGCCCCAGATGACAAAGTGGTTGATCCAGGTCCAGTGGTGTGTGTCCAAGGCAAGCTGCAACACACATGATACACACACATTATCAATCGCCACGCCTGCAGGGCACACAGGATACACACACATTATCAATCGCCACGCCTGCAGGGCACACAGGATACACACACATTATCAATCGCCACGCCTGCAGGGCACACAGGATACACACACATTATCAATCGCCACGCCTGCAGGGCACACAGCTCTAACGACCGATGAGCAAGTTTACTGGATCCATTTTCTCTCACACACAGGCTATTCACATGTGCAAAGGGATTATGGAATCCACTATTATCAGATTCACAAAACACTCACATACACTAACCCACCTTGAGCGTGACAGTAAACACCAGCACAGTGAAGACGAGAGTCCCGAAGGTCCAGTTTCCAAACATCTAGAGAACAGAGAGAGGAGGAACAGTCTGCTACAGTACATCATCACGCTGCATTTCATCCTTTATCTACATACAGAATCCCATTGAGATAAAAGATCTGTTTTCCAGGGAGACATCGGTTGAAACCATTGACTTCTTTAAAACCATTATTCAACACAGAGCACCATCTATAATTACTGTATTACAACCCTAAACCCTGTAACGGTTGACACTTAAACAAGCAATGTCAATTTCACCTGCATTTTAGTGCTGGGACTAGCAACGGACTTCCTGGGTAAGTCTCTAAGAGCTTTGCACACCTGGATTGTATAATATTTGCCCATTATTCTTTTCAAAATGCTTCCAGCTTTGTCAAATTGGTCATTAATCATTGCTAGACTGCCATTTTCTAGCCATATATTTTGAAGCAGATGTAAGAACAAACTGTAACTCGGTCACTCAGGAACCTTCACAATCTTCTTGGTAAGCAACTGCAGTATATATTCTCCTTGCTGTCTCTGCCTGGCCGGCTCCTCTCTCTTCACTGGGATTCTCTGCCTCTGACCCTATTACGGGGGCTGAGTCACTAGCTTACTGGTGCTCTTCCATGCCGTCCCCACTTGAGTGGGTTGAGTCACAGACGTGATCTTCCTGTCCAGTTTTGTGCCTTCTTGGTCTCGTGCGGTGGAGATCTTTGTGGGCTACACTCAGCCTTGTCTCAGGGTAGTAAGTTGGTGGTCTGTTGATATCCCTCTAGTGGTGTGGGGGCTATGCTTTGGCAAAGTGGCTGGGGTTATATCATGCCTGCTTGGCCCTGTCCGGGGGTATCGTCGGACAGGCCACAGTGTCCCCCGACCCACCGGTCTCAATCTCCAGCATCTATGCTGCCATAGTCTGTGCCGGGGGGCTAGGATCAGTCTGTTATATCTGGTGTAATTCTCCTGTTTTATCTGGTGTCCTTTGTGAATTTAAGTATGGTCCCTCTAATTCTCTCCCCCTCCCAGAGGACCGGAGCCCTAGGATAATGCCTGACGACTCCTGGCTTTCCCCAGTCCACCTGGTCGTGCTGCTGCTCCAGTTTCAACAGTTCTGCCTGCGGCTAGGGAACCGTGATCTGTTCACCGGACGTCCTACCTTGTCCAGGGCCTGCTGTTTGACTCTCTCTCTACCGCACCGGCTGTCTCAACCTCAATGCTCGGCTATTAAAAGCCAACTGACATTCACTCCCGAGGTGCTGACCTGTTACACCCTCTACAACCACTGTTTATTATTTGACCCTGCTGGTCATCTATGATGGTTTGAACATCTTGAAAAACATTCTGGCTTTAAATGGCCATGTAGTCTTATAAATCTCCACCCGGCACAGCCAGAAGAGGACTGGCCACCCCTCAGAGCCTGGTTCCTCTCTAGGTTTCTTCCTAGGTTCCCGCCTTTCTAGGGAGTTTTTCCTTAGCCACCGCGCTTCTACATCTGCATTGCTTGCTGTTTAGGGTTTTCGGCTGGGTTTCTGTATAGCACTTTGTGACATCTGCTGATGTAAAAAGGGATTTGTAAATCAATTTGATAGATTGATTGATATTTGGCCTTGTGTTGTACGTTATTGTCCTGCTGAAAGGTGAATTATTCTTCCATTGTTTGGTGGAAAGCAGACAACCAGGTTTTCCTGTGCTTAGCTCCATTTGGTTTCTTTTTATCCTGAAAAACTCCAGTCCTTGCCAATGACAAGCATAGCCATAACATGATGCAGCCACCAACAGGGGGGCAGGTAGCCTAGTGGTTAAGAGCGGGGCCATTAACAGAGGCGGCAAGGTAGAAAAATATGCTGTTCTGCCCTTGAGCTAGGCAATTAACCCCCAACAACTTCTCCCCAGGCACCGACGACATGGACGTTAATTAAGGCTGCCCCCCGCATCTCTCCGATTCAGAGGAAAAAAGTGATTAGATTTTTCTAAGTAGCCACCTTTTGTTTTGATGACAGCTTTGCACACTCTTGGTATTCTCTCAACCATCTTCACGAGGTAGTCACCTGGAATGCATTTCAATTAACAGGTGTGCTTTGTTAAAAGTTAATAAATAAATAAATTCCACAAATGAATTTGTTTGAGTCAATCAGTTGTGTTGTGACAAGGTAAGGTTGGTAAACAGAAGATAGCCTGAAGGTCAGTCAATCCAGAACATTAAGAACTTTTAAAGTTTCTTCAAGTGCAGTCGCAAAAACCATCAAGCGCTATGATGAAACTGGCTCTCTTGATGAAACTGGCTCTCCGCCACAGGAAAGGAAGACCTAGAGTTACCTCTGCTGCAGAGGATAAGTTCATTAGCGTTACCAGCCTCAGAAATTGCAGCCCAAATAAATGCTTCACTGAGTTCAAGTAACAGACACATCTCAACATGGTCGAATTGCTTCAAAGAAACCACCACTAAAGAACACCAATAAGAAGAAGATACTTGCTGGGCCAAAAAGCACGAGCAACAGACATTAGACCGGTGGAAATCTGTCCTTTGGTCTGATGAGTCCAAATTTGAGATTTTTGGTTTCAACCGCCGTGTCTTTGTGAGACGCAGGGAAGTTGAAGGAATGATCTCCGCATGTGTAGTTCCCACCGTGAAGCATGGAGATGTTGTGATGGTGCTTTGCTGGTGACACTGTCTGTGATTTATTTAGAATTCAAGGAACACGTAACCAGCATGGCTATCACAGCATTCTGCAGCGATACGCCATGCCATCTGGTTTGAGCTTAGTGGGACTAGCATTTGTTTTTCAACATGACAATGACCCAACATACCTCCAGGCTGTGCAAGGGCTGTTTGACCAAGATGGAAAGTAATTGAGTGCTGCAAAAGATGACCTGGCCTCCACAATCACCGGACCTCAACCCGGTTGAGATGGTTTGGGATGAGTTGGACCGCAGAGTGAAGGAAAAGCAGCATATGTTCAGCATATGTGGGAACTCCTTCAAGACTGTTGAAAAATAATTCCTGGTGATGTTGGTGGAGAGAATGCCAAGAGTCTGCAAAGCTGTCATCAAGGCAAAGGGTGGCTCCTTTAAAGAATCTAAAATATATTTTGATTTGTTTAACACTTTTTTGGTTACTACATGATTCCATGTGTTATTTAAAAGTTTTGATGTCTTCACTATTATTCTACAATGTAGAGAATAGTAAAAATAGACAAAAACCCTTGAATGAGTAGGTGTCCAAACTTCTGACTGGTGCTGTATGCACGCACGCATATAATTATTATTTTGGACGAGATATATATATATATATATATATATATATACACACACACACACACAGTTGAAGTCGGAAGTTTACATACACTTTGGTTGGCTTCATTAAAACTCGTTTTTCAAACACTCCACAAATTTCTTGTTAACAAACTATAGTTTTGGCAAGTCACTTAGCACATCTACTTCGTGCATCTACTTTTTGCCACAATTGTTTACAGACAGATTATTTCACTTATAATTCACTGTATCACAATTCCACTGGGTCAGAAGTTTACATACACCAAGTTGACTGTGCCTTTAAACAGCTTGGAAAATTCCAGAAAATTATGGCATGGCTTTAGAAGCTTCTGATAGGCTAATTGACATAATTTGAGTCAATTGGAGGTGTACCTGTGGATGTATTTCAAGGCCTACCTTCAAACTCAGTGCCTCTTTGCTTGACATCATGGGTAAATCAAAAGAAATCAGCCAAGACCTCAGAAAAAAAGTTGTAGACCTCCACAAGTTGGGTTCATCCTTGGGAGCAATTTCCAAACACCTGAAGGTACCACGTTCATCCGTACAAACAATAGTACACAAGTATAAACACCATGGGGCAACGCAGCCGTCATACCGTTCAGGAAGGAGAGGCGTTCTGTCTCCTAGAGATGAACATACTTTGGTGCGAAAAGTGCAAATCAATCCCAGAACAACAACAAAGGACCTTGTGAAGATGCTGGAGGAAACAGGTACAAAAGTGTCTATATCCACAGTAAAACGAGTCCTATATCGACATAACCTGAAAGTCCACTCAGCAAGGAAGAAGCCACTGCTCAAAAACCGCGACTACGGTTTGCAACTGCACATGGGGACAAAGATTGTACTTTTTGGAGAAATGACCTCTGGTCTGATGAAACAAAAATAGAAATGTTTGGCCATAATGACCATCATTATGTTTGGAGGAAAAAGGGGGAAGCTTGCAAGCTGAAGAACACCATCCCAACCGTGAAGCACGGTGGTGGCAGCCTCATGTTGTGGGGTGGCAGCATCATGTTGTGGGGGTGTTTTGCTGCAGGAGGGACTGGTGTACTTCACAAAATAGATGGCATCATGAAGGCAGGAAAATTATGTGGATATATTGAAGCAACATCTCAAGAGGCAGTTAAACCTTGTTCGCAAATGGGTCTTCCAAATGTACAATGACCCCAAGCATACTTCCAAAGTTGTGGCAAAATGGCTTAAGGACAACAAAGTCAAGGTATTGGAGAGGCAATCACAAAGCCCTGACCTCAATCCTATAGAACATGTGTGGTCTTCTTGTGACTTCGTCCACATCTTGTTACGTTACAGCCTTTTCTAAAATGGATTAAATTTTTGTTTTCCCTTAAACTACACACAATACCCAATTATGAAAAAAATAACTGAAATATCACATTTACATAACTATTTCAGACCCTTTACTCAGTACTTTGTTGAAGCACCTTTGAAAACAGCGATTACAGAGTCAAGTCTTCTTGGGTATGATTCTACAAGCTTGGCACACCTGTATTTGGGGAGTTTCTCCCATTCTTCTCTGCAGATCCTCTCAAGCTCTGTCAGGTTGGATGGGGAGCATTGCTGCACAGCTATTTTCAGGTCTCTCCAGAGATGTTCGATCGGGTTCAAGTCCGGGCTCTGGCTGGGCCACTCAAGGACATTGAGACTTATCCTGAAGCCACTCCTGCGCTGTCTTGGCTGTGTGCTTAAGGTTGTTGTCCTGTTGGAAAGTTAACCTTCACCCCAGTCTGATTGTCCATAGTGCTCTGGAGCAGGTTCTTATCAAAGATCTCTGTACTTTACTCAGTTCATCTTTCCCTCGATCCTGAGTAGTCTCCCAGTCCCCCAGTCCCTGCCACTGAAGAAAACACCCACAGCATGATGCTGCCACCACCATGCTTCACCGTAGGGATGGTGCCAGGTTTCCTCCAGACGTGACGCTTGGCATTCAGGCCAAAGAGTTCAATCTTGGTTTCATCAGACCAGAGAATCTTGTTTCTCTTGGTCTGAGAGTCTTTAGGTGCCTTTTAGCAAACTCAAAGTGGGCTGTCATGTGCCTTTTACTGAGGAGTGGCTTACGTCTACCATGAAGGCCTGATTGGTGGAGTGCTGCAGAGATGGTTATCTAGAGCTCTATCAGCGTGATTGCTCAGTTTGGCCGGGCGGTCAGCTCTAGGAAGAGTCTTGGTGGTTCCAAACTTCTTCCATTTAAGAATGATGGAGGCCACTGTGTTCTTAGGGATCTTCAATGCTGCAGAAATGTTTTGGTACCCTTCCCCAGATCAATTTTGAGTCTCATAGCAAAGGGTCTGAATATTATCCGTTTTTTTATACATTTGCAAAAATGTATAAAAACCTGTTTTCGCTTTGTCGTTATGGGGTAATTGTGTGTAGATTGCTGATATTTTTATTTATTTAATCCATTTTAGAATAAGGCTGTAACATAACAAAATGTGGAAAAAGTCAAGGGGTCTGAATACTTTCCCAAGGCACTGTATGCATAATGAGACCAATTATGGTAAATAACCTTGAAAGCAAAAGCAGGATGCAAAATATAGTGCTAAAAATAGAGCAAATCAACGCATTTGTTCCTTAGTCATCCCCCTCTCTGTGTGTGTGGTCTCTCCACACAGATGACTGTCAAAGCTGCCATCGGAAAGGATCAGGAGGAAGAGTGCGGGAGACAGGAGAGCAAGATGGATTGAGGGAGAGTCAGATGAAGAGAGGGAGAGCAAGAGGGAGAGTTTGGAGAGAAGGAGAACGCTATAGAGAAAGAGATGGAGCGAGACGTAATCAGAGAGATCAAGAGAGATGTAGGAAGAGGTAGAGTGAGAAAGGATGTGTTTTATTAGCATAGTGGAGGAGTTGGAACCCCCATATTGTCATCCCTGACTACCCCCTCCTCCTCATCTCACTAGCCTAATCAACATAATCATGTCCCTACCCAAGGAGCTTGACAACTAGAAATGTATCTCTGTACAATAAATATATCTTCTACAAATACTAGACAATGTGAACATACATTGTTTGGGTGAAAGAGGGCACCTTCCAAGACAGTGCAGCTAGAATGAACAGCAGAGTGTCTGCTTTTTTGACAAAATGCATCGTCTATGACGTACAACTACTGAGCACATTGGCACTCTCACACACACACAGTTAAATACACTACCAACAGATAAAGGATAATGTGGGGGAGTGACTAGTGTATCTATATTAGTAGAGTGGAGCTAGTGAGGTCAGGTGTTGGACTGGGTAGATGCGCTCTAGAGATGTGGAACTAAACAACTACAGGCAGAATGAGGTGGATGTCAGAGGTGGGGATGGATGGTTTCGGAATGAAACGGTAAAGCTCAAAGCTAAACTCATAACTAAAAACCAACAGAAGCTAAAAGAACACGATAGATAAGAGACAGAGAGAGAGAGAGGGAGAGAGACAGGCTTACCATCTGTGTGTTGGTGGTCATAAGCTGAGGAACAGGAAGAAAAGTCAAATAAAGTAGAAGCAGAGAGGAGGAAGAAGAAGAGAAAATAATCAGGACAAAGAGTAAATGGATTCCAGGATGTTTCAACTTAAAAAAAAAACAGGACCAAAGGCAATACAAAACAGTAATGACATAAATCAACAGTACAGAGAAAGATGCTATTGCAGTGTCCATATGAATGGAGTCCTGATGGTTGTCAAGCTAAAGAAGACCACTGTGTTTCCATCTGCACTCCGAACACAAATTAACCACAACCTGACCTTAACTTACCCATAGATAACCTGAACCTGACCACATTGTATTACTCCCGTTTCAACGTCTGGTGTTATGGGACAATCATATGTAGATGGATGGGTGTTCTATCAACCATCACTGTGAGTGAATCGCAAAATGGCACCCAGCTAATGGTCAATGCTTATGATTTGGGGTTTGGTCATCTGATCCTCGATCTGTGGTAAGGGGCAACATGTCAACTGGTCCTTGACAACGGCGCTCTGCCCCGGTTGCAGTGGAGACGGTTGCCAGGGCTCACCTGTCCGTTACTGGTGAAGGTGGTGTTGTCGAACAGGAAGTAGGCACCAAAGAAGAAGATACAGGCGTTGAACAAGCCCAGGCACGTCCAGTAGAGGAACACGGGCCAGCGCAGCAGAGCGTTCTTAGCTACGTCCCTGAGACGGAAAGAGGGCGGGAGATGGGGGGGGGAGGGGGAGAGAGTGAGGACGGGAGATAAAGAGAGAATGTTTCAAACAAAAACAATATCATTGGTTCAAACCTTTTTTTCTGTGTGGGAATTATATCGTCTTTCAAAACAGTTTTAGTGGGATGTTCCTCTGACCTGTACAGAGTGGGATCTCTCTTGAGCATCTCTATGCTGATGTGTTTCTCTATGAGGCTGTAGAGGAGGATGGGCAGCGAGGTGAAGCTGATGTTGTACAGCGTCAGGTAGGCTGTGTCGTACAGTGGCTGCACAGGGACACAAAGAGCACAGTCAGAAAGATACAGGCCACACATGACAAAACAGGCAACCATGACGGGCAACCGTTATAGGCAACCGTCATTTTGGATGATTCTAAACACCTACCTGCTGAGAGAATCCACAGAAGAACTGATAGAGGAACTGAGGGAAGATGAAGCACACATTCTGGAGAGCGAGAGAGTGAAAGTGGGAGAAACAAAGTGAGAAAGGGAGGACTAAACATTGTTTCCTCATTCAGCTGCTTGCAGCTTCGTGCCTCGACATTTGGCTAACCAATGGCTCTCTCTTCTGGGACAGGTACCAGGCTGAGGTCGTGTCAAAGTCCCAGGTTGTGTCATTCAATACTAAACAATCGAAATGTGTGCCCAGTAAATGCCCAGTATTGGTGTGAGTAGTAAAGCTCACCTTGTAGAAGAAGTACTGCACCAACTCAGCGATGCGGATGTAGTAGAAGTGTCCGTGCACCAACAGCATCTTCTTCAGGTGTTTGAACTTTGGGATGGCGTAGTCACTGTTCCTCGCCGCCTGGCGCCCCTCCTTACCCATGATGCCTTAGAAGACAGAAAGGGATTGGTTGATTGATGGAAAACATTCATACTAATAGGTCTTTGTTAAATATCTAGTGTCTGTTTTGACACCAATGAGATGTCTGGGACCCAATGACTCCCACCAATCATAGAATATAAATGAGTGCTAGCTGATGGTTCCCACCAATCAGAGTAGACCCAAGCGCTTGCCAATCAGAGAGATGAGCTCACCGATGCCCACGTGTGCCTCGAGAATCATGCTGACATCGTTGGCTCCGTCACCGATAGCCAGAGTGATGGGGTGCTCCTTAGATGCCTTGATCAGCTTCACAATCTGGACAGACAACAGTCATACCACAACTCATTAACCTGTTGAGTCTATGGGGGCGCTATTTCATTATTGGATAAAAAAACGTGCCCGTTTTAAGCGCAATATTTTGTCACGAAAATATGCTCGACTATGCATATAATTGACAGCTTTGGAAAGAAAACAGTCTAACGTTTCCAAAACTGCAAAGATATTATCTGTAAGTGCCACAGAACTCATGCTACAGGCGAAACCAAGATGAAACTTCAAACAGGAAATGAGCAGAATTTCTGAAGCTCTGTTTTCCAATGTCTCCTTATATGGCTGTGAATGCACCAGGAACGAGCCTGCGCTTTCTGTCGTTTCTTCAAGATGTCTGCAGCATTGTGACGTATTTGTAGGCATATCATTGGAAGATTGGCCATAAGAGACTACATTTTCCAGGGGTCCGCCCGGTGTCCTTTGTCTAAATTGGTGTGTAATCTTCAGTTGCGGTCATTTTCTCCTGGGATTCAGGACAGAAAGCACACTTCCACGAACGATATATCATCGAAGAGATATGTGAAAAACACCTTGAGGATTGGTTCTAAACAACGTTTGCCATGTTTCAGTCGATAATATGGAGTTAATTTGGAAAAAAGTTTGGCATTTTGATGACTGGATTTTCGTTTTTTTTTGGTAGGCAAACGTGACGCACCAAACGGAGCGATTTCTCCTAAACAAATAATCTTTCAGGAAAAACTGAACATTTGCTATCTAACAGAGTCTCCTCATTGAAAACATCTGAAGTTCTTCAAAGGTAAATGATTTTATTTGAATGCTTTTCTGTTTTTTGTGAAAATGTTGCCTGCTGAATGCTAACGCTAACGCTAAATGCTACGCTAGCTAGCTACTGTTACACAAATGATTGTTTTCCTATGGTTGAGAAGCATATTTTGAAAATCTGAGATGACAGTGTTGTTAACAAAAGGCTAAGCTTGAGAGCTAGCATATTTATTTCATTTCATTTGCGATTTTCATGAATAGTTAACGTTGCGTTATGGTAATGAGCTTGAGTCTGTATTCACGATCCCGGATCCGGGATGGCTAAGTGCAACTGTTAAATACCAAAATAATACTGCTATATGGTACAGACTAAGATGCACTTTAAAAATCGCTTGACAGTTCACCTCTTGCCTAACCAGGTCATTATAGTAGAAGACCATTTTTTTCCACAATGACTTAACAGGCTTACTAACCACTCTCTCTCATTGGTTTCCCATGTGAAACAGGAAGTGACATTAGACCAACCTGTGCTTTCTGTAGGGGCGCCATGCGGCAGCAGAGCACGGCACTGCAGTTCCTACAGATCTCCAGGAAGATCTCTCTGTAGTTCCCCGAGCCAGAGCTCTCTGGACTGGGCTTCAGCACAGCAGACAGGGTGGCCCCGTCGATGATCAGACCATAGTCCTGACATTCCACAGACAGCCTGGGGAAATACACACAGATACAGACGATAACACACAGAGACACAGACATACCGTGAATATACACAAACAAAATATAGGAAGACAAAATGTGCAGCCTACCCTGACAGGGTGCGTTGTCTGAGTACAGTCCTGCTCAGGTCAAACAGAACGTCATGTAGACTCTGTTCCTCGGTGCGTTTCTTGGTCAGCTCCAGTATCTGTGTGGAGCGGCGGAACAGCTTGCTAGCGTAGCACGTAGCTGCCGCGGTCTCCATCTTGTCCCCCGTCAGCACCCATACCTTCATCCCAGCCTTTTGGAGAGACTCGATGGTGTCTGCTGCCTTCTCCTGGAGCCTGCACAGCAGTCAATAGGTTGTTAGAATTACACGTCACAATAGGCTGTATGGACATTTCAAAGTACGCAAGATAGAAATGATGACATTATTGATCAACAATATTCGTTTTCACCCTATTCGCTTTATATTTATTATTTAAAAATATAACATATAACATATCAATTCAAGAGAAAACCTCCTGATTAAAAAGAGTACATTGATTCCACACCATTGTAAAAACAATCAAGGCCGAGAAGGAGTTAGAGTATTTCCTTTGTGGTCATTGAGAACTACTGTAGTCAATAAGTCTCCTCGGCCAGCAGCCGATGGGTTAACACAATGATCAACTCAGTCTGGTTATTGATGACTAATCTATACAAGGCCAGGTCAATGTGTATCATACATCAGAGGGCTAGTCAATTAGAAAAACAAGTGGTCATCAATCAGGAAATCCATGATGGTAAATCTCCCTTTTACATCTCTCTCACTTCTTTTACCCACTCTCTTACTTTTACCCACTCTTTCCCTCTCTCACTTATTTTACCCACTATTTCCCTCTCTCCTCTCTCACGCTTATTTTACCCACTCTCTTACTTTTACCCACTCCCTCACTTCTTTTACCCACTCTTTCCCTCTCTCCTCTCTCACGCTTATTTTACCCACTCTCTTACTTTTACCCACTCTCTCACTTCTTTTACCCACTATTTCCCTGTCTCCTCTCTCACGCTTATTTTACCCACTCTCTTACTTTTACCCACTCTCTCACTTCTTTTACCCACTCTTTCCCTGTCTCCTCTCTCACGCTTATTTTACCCACTCTCTTACTTTTACCCACTCTCTCACTTCTTTTACCCACTCTTTCCCTCTCTCCTCTCTCACGCTTATTTTACCCACTCTCTTACTTTTACCCACTCTTTCCCTGTCTCCTCTCTCACGCTTCTTTTACCAACTCTCTTACTTTTACCCACTTTCTCACTTCTTTTACCCACTCTTTCCCTCTCTCCTCTCTCACCCACTCTCTCACTTCTTTTACCCACTCTCTCACTTATTTTACCCACTCTTTCCCTCTCTCCTCTCTCACCCACTCTCTTACTTTTACCCACTCTTTCCCACTCACTTCTTTTACCCACTCTTTCCCTCTCTCCTCTCTCACCCACTCTCTTACTTTTACCCACACTTTCCCCATCTCCCCTCCTGCTGTTTTCCCCTGAATCTCTATCTCCTTTCCCTCTCTCCCGCTCCCTTTTTCTTCACAACTCCTGCTTTCCATCTTCCTCTCGTTCCTTCCCCTTCCTCCCTCTCTTACCACCTCGTATCTCCAACCCCCCCCCCCCTCTCTCACCACCTCGTATCTCCAACCCCCCCTTTCTCTCCTACCTGTCCTCCACGGCCGTAGCCCCCAGCAGGGTGAAGTCCCTCTCAATGAGGTCATAGGCTTGCGCCAGCCGTTGCTCCCTGTCCTTCAGGGCCAGCTTGGCGTCGCTCAGCTGATGACATGCCTCCTCGTACTCCGCTGGGGACAGACTTCTGTAGGCCACACACAGGGTCCGTAAGCCCTCCTGACAGAGGTAAACAAGAGACTCAGTTGAGTGAAAGAGATTATGGTTATACCTGTTATAAAGGGGCAATCTGCAGTTGCTACATCCATTTCTGGACCTATTCTTGAACAGCATAACTTATGTACTTTACACCATTGTTTATATCTAAGTTGTTTTGGGGTATCTGTACTTTCCTCTACTATTTATGTTTTTCACAACTTTTACTTCACTACATTCCGAAAGAAAAGAATGGACTTTTTACACCATACATGTTCCCATACATGTTCATTTGATTAAGTTCAATTGGTGCCGACTGGTTTGCTGAACATAAGGAATTTTACTTATGATACTCAAGTATATTTAAAACCAAATACTTTTAAACTTTGACTCAAATAGTATTTTACTGGGTGACTTTCACATTCACTTGAGTCATCTATTAAGGCATCTTCACTTTTACTCAAGTATGACAAATGTGGTACTTTTCCCACCACCGTTTATAAATGCCTCATGAGCTAAGTTCAACTGTCGTACCCCATCAGAACCCAACATAAGCTTGTTTTACTCCAATGTTTGTAAACAAAGTAAATGTAAACATACTGTATAGCCACAAAACAATAAATAAAGCTGTACTTTCATATCATAGATGGTCAGTCCTTGCATCCACGGCGGTTTATGAATTTGAGTGGGGTTACATTTCTCCAGCCCCATCCCTCAGCTTTTTATGAAAACTATTGGCGGGGAGTGCAATTCTATTGCTTCAACAGTGAATTGCCCCTTGAAGGTAATAGCAGCCACAGTACTATGACCATAGCAGATATATGATTTAGGGTTGTGAGACTGTGGCATCTGTGGCATTGTGTTGTGTGACAAAACAGCACATTTTAGAGGGGCACCTGTTTAATGATCATGCTGTTTAATCAGCTTCTTAATATTCCACATCTGTCAGGTGGATGGATTATCTTGGGGAAATGCTCACTAACGGGTGTAAACAAATTTATGCACAAAATCTGAGAGAAATACGTTTTTTGTGCATATGGAACATTTCTGGGATCTTTTATTTCAGCTCATGAAAAGTGTTTGTTTCATGTTCTGTTTATATTTTTGCTCAGTATAAAGAAAATATGCTATATAGAGACTGTGTGTGTGTGTGTGTGTGTGTGTGTGTGTGTGTGTGTGTACACGTGTGTATAGACTTACCACAGCATTCTGCTCCACCCGTGCCCTCACCTGCTCCACCTTCCCTGACACCACCCTGGGAAAGATGGAGGTGTCTGCCCCTTTACAGAACAACAGGTACTCCCCTGAGGACACACAAACACACACAGTTGAAGTCGGAAGTTTACATACACTTAGTTTGGAGTCATTAAAGCTCGCTTTTCAACCACTCCACAAATGTCTTGTTAACAAACTATAGTTTTGGCAAGTCGGTTAGGACATCTACTTTGTGCATGACACAAATCATTTTTACAACAATTGTTTACAGACAGATTATTTAACTAATAATACACTGTATCACAATTTCAGTGGGTCAGAATTCCAGAAAATTATGTCATGGCTTTAGAAGCTTCTGATAGGCTAATTGACATCATTTGAGTCAATTGGAGGTGTACCTGTGGATGTATTTCATAGCCTACCTTCAAACTAAGTGCCTATGCTTGCCATCATGGGGAAATCAAAAGAATTCAGCCAAGACCTCCAAATTGTAGACCTCCACAAGTCTGGTTCATCAATTGGGAGCAATTTCCAAACGCCTGAAGGTACCACGTTCATTTGTACAAACCATAGTACACAGGTATAAACACCATGGGACCACGCAGCCGTCATACTGCTCAGGAAGGAGACGCGTTCTGTCTCCCAGAGATGAATGTACTTGGGTGCAAAAAGTACAAATCAATCCCAGAACAACAGCAAAGGATCTTTTGAAGATGCTGGAGGAAACAGGTACAAAAGTGTCTATATCCACAGTTAAACGAGTCCTATATCGACATAACCTGAAAGGCTGCTCGGCAAGGAAGAAGCCACTGCTACAAAACCACCATAAAAAAGCTAGACTACGGTTTGCAACTGCACATGGGGACAAAGATTGTACTTATTGGAGAAATGTCCTCTAGTCTGATGAAACAAAAATAGAACTGTTCGGCCATAATGACAATCATTATGTTTGGAGGAAAAAGGGGGAGGCTTGCAAGCCGAAGAACACCATCCCAACCGTGAAGCACGGGGGTGGCAGCCTCATGTTATGGATGTGCTTTGCTGCAGGAGGGACTGGTGCACTTCACAAAATAGATGGCATCATGAGGCAGGACAATTATGTGGATATATTGAAGCAACATCTCAGGACATCAGTCAGGAAGTTAAACCTTGGTTGTTATGGGTCTTCCAAATGGACATTGACCCCTTAAGGACATCAAAGTCAAGGTATTGGAGTGGCCATCACAAAGCCCTGACCTCAATCCCATAGAAAATGTGTGGGCAGAACTGAAAAAGCGTGTGCGAGCAAACCTGACTCAGTTACACCAGCTCTGTCAGAAGGAATGGGCCAACATTCACCCAACTTATTGTGGGAAGCTTGTGGAAGGCTACCTGAAACGTTTGACCCAAGTTAAACAATTTAAAGGCAATGATACCAAATACTAATTGAGTGTATGTAAACTTCTGACCCGCTGGGAATGTGATGAAGGAAATAAAAGCTGAAATAAATCACTCTACTACTATTCTAATATTTCACATTCTTAAAATAAAGTGGTGATTCTAACTGACCTAAGACAGGGAATTTTTACTAGGATTAAATGTCAGGAATTGTGAAAAACTGGCTAAGGTGTATGTAAAAACTTCAGACTTCAACTGTAGGTTTAATTGTATACATCTGAATCTCTGAGTTTCTATCCATTATTATGTGAATGAGATGGTGTTTGTAAGAGTGTGTGTTACCTGAGCTAGACTTGACAATGACGCTCATTCTCCTCCTGACAGAGTCAAAGTTCAGCACGTGAAGCAGCTCAAACCTGGAACACACACAGGAGGAGACAACTCCCTTAGTACCAGACATAATACACAGGACATTCTCTAATAATGTACACAGCAATAAGAGGGGCTAGTGACAAAAACAGAATAGTCAAATTAAAAGTCATTATAATAGATGAATCATCCTCCTCTTTCCCTCCCATTACTTTGCATCTCCCTCTCTTTCGTCCTCCTTCGTTCTCTCTTAAAATGGACATTTCATAGATGGCCCACTGCAGAGAGGGATGTCGTTACTGATATTATTCAAGTGGTCCCTGTGGGACCGGCTAATTAAACCCTTGATAAATCCACCAATTCTGGAGTCTTCTGTTCCCACACACCTCTATGTGTCTTTTCACCGTGGTTTCACATGCATTTTTCTTGGCAGTCTTAGTATAAGGAAGTTGAATTCTTGCTAAAATGTTTACAGACATCCTGCACACAAGCCAAAGCACGTAGGGTTTGCCAATTGGCAGCAATATGGTCAGAATGAACTTCAATTATGTGGAATCAATTAATAACTTGAGTTATGCATGCATAACTTAAACATGAATACTCTATGGTTTCATAGTAAGCTGTGAAATACGAAACTCCAAAATAAAAGATGGAACAATCAGGAATTATGTTCTGAGCAAAGCCCTACCTTTCAATCTCATCGTCCTTATTGAGTATTTCCATATGACTGTCTTTGAGTCTCAGATAGGTGTACCCCAACCTGAGAGAATGTGTGTATGCGTGAAAATGTAGAGAGGGAAGATAATGTTCTGTAGGTTAGAAGGAGATACACACACACTCTTTGTACCAGTCAGAAGTTTGGACACATCTACTCATTCAAGGATTTTTGTCTATTTTTACTATTTTCTACATTGTAGAATAATAGTGAATACATCAACACTATGAAATAACACATACATGTAGTAACCAAAATATTAAATATTAAATCTAAATAAATCACTGACAGTATCACCAGCAAAGGACCCACACACCATGACACCTCTTCCTCCATGCTTCCCAGTGGAAACTACACATACGGAGACCATCCGTTCACCCACTGTGCGTCTCACAAAAAATATTCTAAATAAATCACTGACAGTGTCACCAGCAAAGGACCCACACACCATGACACCTCTTCCTCCATGCTTCCCAGTGGAAACTACACATACGGAGACCATCCGTTCACCCACTGTGCGTCTCACAAAGACACGGTGGTTGGAATCAAAAATCTCAAATTTGGACTCATCAGACCAAAGGACAGATTTCCACCGGTCTAATGTTTGTTGCTCGTGTTTTTTGGCCCAGCAAGTATCTTCTTCTTATTGGTGTTCTTTAGTGGTGGTTTCTTTGCAGCAATTCGACCATGTTGAGATGTGTCTGTTACTTGAACTCAGTGAAGCATTTATTTGGGCTGCAATTTCTGAGGCTGGTAACTGAGTAACTTATCCTCTGCAGCAGATGTAACTCGGTGTCTTCCTTTTCTGTGGCGGTCCTCATGAGAGCCAGTTTCATCATAGCGCTTGATGGTTTTTGTGACTGCACTTGAAGAAGCTTTCAAAGTTCTTAACATTTTCTGGATTAACTGACCTTCATGTCTTAAAGTAATGATGGACTGTCGTTTCTCTTTGCTTATTTGAGCTGGTCTTGCCATAATACGGACTTGGTCTTCTACCAAATAGGGCTATCTTCTGCACACTTTATTGGTTACTACATGATTCCATGTGTTATTTCATAGTTTTGATGTCTTCACTATTATTCTACAACGTAGACAATAGTAAAAACAAAGAAAAACCCTGGAATTAGTAGGGGTGTCCAAACTTTTGACTGGTAGTGTATATCAGCTTGACAGTAGACACCCATCCAGTACAGCATTGAGGTCATTACAACAGGGCCACTATGACAGAGTCCAGTACAATAGCGTGATCAGCTGCACCCTAAACAGACCCACCACCATGACCAGAGACCATGGAGTTGTAAATGTGAGCATGTGTTCTTACATGTGAGATAAACAGCATGACTAAGTGCGTGTGTACAGTGTGTGCGTACATGCGTGAATGGGTGTGAGAAAAAGCATGACTACTTGCGTTCTTGTTTATCACTCTGTGTATTGCCTAGTGCAGGGTGTCAATCTGGCCCGCGGGTGGTATGAAGTAAATCGATCTCAATCAACATCGAAATGACTAAAACCAAATCGAAACTGTATAGAAATGATAATGGACCTACCTTTATAGTCTATTCACTCTGTCCAGCTTGCTAAAAGTCATTGAAACGAAAGCTAGACAGTCATGGAGAATTGGAAATTCCAAAAGCGATTTTGGAATTTAATCAATTTTAAGTGCAAAGAACATTGTGAGGTCTGAATGCGCCCTGCAGTGCAAAAATAGTTGGTGACACCCCTGGACTAGTCTGTGTATGTGTATTGTTAAATGTGTGCATGTATTGTGTGTGTGTGTGTGTGTATGTGTCCTTCGGTGTGTGTGTGTGTCAATTGAGGTTCCTTAGAGGAAGAAGGGGAGAACCATCCTAAAAAAAAGTTATCCTTTTTAGATAAAACTAAATAAATGTACGTCACCAAATAATTGATTAAAAAACACTGTTTTGCAATGAAAGTCTACACTCTGTAGGTTAGCACCATTGTGTAGCTGGAGGACAGCTAGCTTCTGTCCTCCTCTGAGTACATTACACCAATGCCATGATTACTGTATATATATATATATACATACATACATACAGTGGGGCAAAAAAGTATTTAGTCAGCCACCAATTGTGCAAGTTCTCCCACTAAAAAAGATGAGACAATTTTTGTAATTTTCATCATAGGTACACTTCAACTATGACAGACAAAATGAGAAAAAAAAATCTGAAAATCACATTGTAGGATTTTTAATGAATTTATTTGCAAATTATGGTGGAAAATAAGTATTTGGTCACCTACAAACAAGCAAGATTTCTGGCTCTCACAGACCTGTAACTTCTTCTTTAAGAGGCTCCTCTGTCCTCCACTCGTTACCTGCATTAATGGCACCTGTTTGAACTTGTTATCAGTATAAAAGACACCTGTCCACAACCTGAAACAGTCACACTCCAAACTCCACTATGGCCAAGACCAAAGAGCTGTCAAGGACACCAGAAACAAAATTGTTCACCTGCACCAGGCTGGGAAGACTGAATCTGCAATAGGTAAGCAGCTTGGTTTGAAGAAATCAACTGTGGGAGCAATTATTAGGAAATGGAAGACATACAAGACCACTGATTATCTCCCTCGATCTGGGGCTCCACGCAAGATATCACACCCCCCAGTGGGGTCAAAATTATCACAAGAACGGAGAGCAAAAATCCCAGAACCACACGGGGGGACCTAGTAAATGACCTGCAGAGAGCTGGAACCAAAGTAACAAAGCCTACCATCTGTAACACACTACGCCGCCAGGGACTCGAATCCTGCAGTGCCAGACGTGTCCCCCTGCTTAAGCCAGTACATGTCCAGGCCCATCTGAAGTTTGCTAGAGAGCATTTGGATGATCCAGAAGAAGATTGGGAGAATGTCATATGGTCAGATGAAACCAAAATATAACTTTTTGGTAAAAACTCAACTCGTCGTGTTTGGAGGACAAAGAATGCTGAGTTGCATCCAAAGAACACCATACCTACTGTGAAGCATGGGGGTGGAAACATCATGCTTTGGGGCTGTTTTTCTGCAAAGGGACCAGGACGACTGATCCGTGTAAAGGAAAGAATGAATGGGGCCATGTATCGTGAGATTTTGAGTGAAAACCTCCTTCCATCAGCAAGGGCATTGAAGATGAAACGTGGCTGGGTCTTTCAGCATGACAATGATCCCAAACACACCGCCCGGGCAACGAAGGAGTGGCTTCGTAAGAAGCATTTCAAGGTCCTGGAGTGGCCTAGCCAGTCTCCAGATCTCAACCCCATAGAAAATCGTTGGAGAGAGTTGAAAGTCCGTGTTGCCCAGCAACAGCCCCAAAACATCACTGCTCTAGAGGAGATGGGCCAAAATACAGGCAACAGTGTGTGAAAACCTTGTGAAGACTTACAGAAAACGTTTGACCTCTGTCATTGCCAACAAAGGGTATATAACAAAGTATTGAGAAACTTTTGTTATTGACCAAATACTTATTTTCCACCATAATTTGCAAATAAATTCTTTAAAAATCCTACAATGTGATTTTCTGGATTTTTTTCCCTAATTTTGTCTGTCATAGTTGAAGTGTACCTATGATGAAAATTACTGGCCTCTCTCATCTTTTTAAGTGGGAGAACTTGCACAATTGGTGGCTGACTAAATACTTTTTTGCCCCACTGTGTGTGTGTGTGTGTGTGTGTGTATATATATATATATATATATCTCTATATATATATATATATATATATATATATATATATATATGTATATGTATATACATATGTATATATATATATATATATATATATGTGATAACCTTTGTATGCTTGCAATGCTCAATGATGGAATTGTACTGAGTAAATGGAGATGTAGTGCTTTAGTTCTCAGGCTGAGAATTGTCTGCACCTGCTGATTGTCACACGGGCTCAAGGCCAAGATAGCAGAGTGAGAAACCACAGTCTAGACATGCTTTTCTCATCTTAGTTACTTTGCAGCTAATCCAATGCAACAATGCTAAGGTATGATTGATGGTAGGTTGTCACACCCACTAGTATAATGAGCTTTGTCTCCTGTTTCACCAAACAGATCTTTACTATAGACTACTGAGGTATTCTGTATGTGAAACTCTGTCTGCAATTGCATTTTATTACTAAAGAGTTTTATACCAAGGTTCCTGTGTCATCTATCTGGAAGACTGATTGTTAAAGGAAACTTACGTCACCCCATGCAAAGGACCAGCCAACACCACTGGGGCCCGCCGGTATAACTGCTAAACTGCTTTCTGACTGTACACTATACTGTATGAACGTAGTGGGTTTACTAACGTGTTAGTTCTCGTAGACTATGACGTGACAACGATGTAGGCTGTGTGTAGTGGTTAGCGTTCATGATATGAAGGTTTGGCTTGGAAATATTTTTTTCGCCTGATCCCAGACAGCTTATGTGTTGTGCACTGAAATCCACAAGTGAAGGGAAAAGGTGAGAGGAGAGTGCATAGATAGTTGCACGAAGGAATTATATACAGTGCCTTGCGAAAGTATTCGGCCCCCTTGAACTTTGCGACCTTTTGCCACATTTCAGGCTTCAAACATAAAGATATAAAACTGTATTTTTTTGTGAAGAATCAACAACAAGTGGGACACAATCATGAAGTGGAACGACATTTATTGGATATTTCAAACTTTTTTAACAAATCAAAAACTGAAATATTGGGCGTGCAAAATTATTCAGCCCTCTTAAGTTAATACTTTGTAGCGCCACCTTTTGCTGCGATTACAGCTGTAAGTCGCTTGGGGTATGTCTCTATCAGTTTTGCACATCGAGAGACTGACATTTTTTCCCATTCCTCCTTGCAAAACAGCTCGAGCTCAGTGAGGTTGGATGGAGAGCATTTGTGAACAGCAGTTTTCAGTTCTTTCCACAGATTCTCGATTGGATTCAGGTCTGGACATTGACTTGGCCATTCTAACACCTGGATATGTTTATTTTTGAACCATTCCATTGTAGATTTTGCTTTATGTTTTGGATCATTGTCTTGTTGGAAGACAAATCTCCGTCCCAGTCTCAGGTCTTTTGCAGACTCCATCAGGTTTTCTTCCAGAATGGTCCTGCATTTGGCTCCATCCATCTTCCCATCAATTTTAACCATCTTCCCTGTCCCTACTGAAGAAAAGCAGGCCCAAACCATGATGCTGCCACCACCATGTTTGACAGTGGGGATGGTGTGTTCAGCTGTGTTGCTTTTACGCCAAACATAACGTTTTGCATTGTTGCCAAAAAGTTCAATTTTGGTTTCATCTGACCAGAGCACCTTCTTCCACATGTTTGGTGTGTCTCCCAGGTGGCTTGTGGCAAACTTTAAACGACACTTTTTATGGATATCTTTAAGAAATGGCTTTCTTCTTGCCACTCTTCCATAAAGGCCAGATTTGTGCAATATACAACTGATTGTTGTCCTATGGACAGAGTCTCCCACCTCAGCTGTAGATCTCTGCAGTTCATCCAGAGTGATCATGGGCCTCTTGGCTGCATCTCTGATCAGTCTTCTCCTTGTATGAGCTGAAAGTTTAGAGGGACGGCCAGGTCTTGGTAGATTTGCAGTGGTCTGATACTCCTTCCATTTCAATATTATCGCTTGCACAGTGCTCCTTGGGATGTTTAAAGCTTGGGAAATATTTTTGTATCCAAATCCAGCTTTAAACTTCTTCACAACAGTATCTCGGACCTGCCTGGTGTGTTCCTTGTTCTTCATGATGCTCTCTGCGCTTTTAACGGACCTCTGAGACTATCACAGTGCAGGTGCATTTATACGGAGACTTGATTACACACAGGTGGATTGTATTTATCATCATTAGTCATTTAGGTCAACATTGGATCATTCAGAGATCCTTACTGAACTTCTGGAGAGAGTTTGCTGCACTGAAAGTAAAGGGGCTGAATAATTTTGCACGCCCAATTTTTCAGTTTTTGATTTGTTAAAAAAGTTTGAAATATCCAATAAATGTCGTTCCACTTCATGATTGTGTCCCACTTGATGTTGATTCTTCACAAAAAATACAGTTTTATATCTTTATGTTTGAAGCCTGAAATGTGGCAAAAGGTCGCAAAGTTCAAGGGGGCCGAATACTTTCGCAAGGCACTGTATACACTGTACAACAAGCAAAGTGATGATGCTGTTTGTATGTGACTGCTATGAAACTGAACTGTTTGTGTGTGATCAGGGGTGTATTAATTCCACCGTTTCTCTTGAAAAATGTTTCTTAAATGAAAAGAAACTGGGATAAACATACCTGCATTTGCCCAATAAAAACTAATTTGCAACTGTTGGACTAATGATTCCACCCTAGATCAGCTAGATGCACTCAAAATTATCATCTCGACCTGTGACCCAACATTGTAAACATTTATTCATAGTCTAGGTTATAGCAACCTCATAATGGGTACAGTGAAAATTGTAGTATTACCTAGTAGACTAAACCTAGCGATGTTACATTGAACTGGGTGAATGGCATATGAATGACAGTCACCCAATATCCTCCCTCATCTTAAACGGCTCCAACCGCCACTGGTGTGTGTGTTACCTCTTCATGCCTTCCACCAGAGCCACCTCATCAGGAGAGGATGATATGTAGAAGGAGGTGGGCTTTCCCAGGTGGATCCCTCTCTTGATGCTGTCCACTGTCTCCTCCTCCTTCACCTGCACCGTGTGGCAAAGACACAGAGCCCGGAAGAACAGGTCCTCGTGCTCCTGACACACACAGGAACACAGACACACTATTACACACTGGTACACACTGGTACACACTGCTACACACTGCTACACACTGTGTCTTACCCTGCGGTATCCTCCAGGAGAAGAGTCGATCATGTCTATGCTGGAAGCAGCACTGAGGATCTGTCCGTTACAGATGGCGTGGGGGATATACACGTGTCCGTCCACACAGCACTCTATAAACTCCATGTTGTTCTCTGTCAACGTCCCTGTCTTATCAGTAAACACATACTCTACCTGCACACACAGACAGAAGCAGAAGTTATCTTTAGATGCTGACCTAGGCCCGTATCCACAAAGCATCTCAGAGTAGAAAATTGGTCATCCGTTGTGAGAAGAGAGACATTTTACTCCTACGGGAAAAAACAAAAGCTATGCATGAAGCCCCTTTATTCATAATAGTCACACAGAGTCGACATATATTTAGGAGACTTCATGAGCTGTCCTAACCAGTTAAGAGTTACCAGCAGGTGTCTTAATAATGGAAAAATGCAGCGAGTCAGTGGTTCCTGCACCACATGCAATAGCTTTGGAGTTGTCGAAAGAATGTTTTGATAATTCTAAAGAATCAATCCACAAATAATCTAGACCTAGATGAAACAGCATCACTTGTGCCTTTGACAATGATTTCACATAAGACCTATTTCATATGTTTTCCTTTCAATTATTTAACTAACTACATTATGCTGTTATTTCAAGTTATCCCTTTGGAGTGCAATATCACGTGAAAAAACAAGCCTAAATTAGGCATACGTATAAATTGGGTAGTTGAAGACATCTAGGCCTTATGTTAACTTTGATTGTCTTTGATGAAAATGAAAGACCTTTCAAACATTGTATGCAACATTACCGGTGAGTGGCTTGGGGCTGACTGTGCCAAAGCGATTTAGAGTTGTTAAACGGGAGTGACGAGTGTGTTGATATAACGGTCATACAACCATCAGAATTGGTAAAAACAAAAGCTTATTAGGCGACAATTAAGAGAACTGATCATGTCAGGAGAAATGATATTAAACATTTTACCATTGCAACATTAGGATGTACAGACACATTCACTGTGGTTGTCTGAAGCGTGCTATAGAGTTTACACCTGGCGAGGCTTCCTCATGATTGGTTATTCCCCGTCATTTGCAACAATGTCAATGAGTATCATCAGTATCTTTCCTTTGTCGGTACCTCAAACTGTTGTGACTACCAGCTGAGATAAACGTTTCTGAGTTGATTTTACTCCTGGCTCAGAGTTCGTCTGAACAGTGTTTTACCATCGTCCTAAAAGCTGGGAGTTTTTTGTTGTTGTCTTAAAAACAGGTTAACAGGATTTCAAAGATATTTTCTGAGATGCTTTATGGATACAAGCCCTAAACACCGTTTTTGGAGTGTGTGTAGTATACGTATGTGTGTGTTTGTGTACTCTACCTGCAGTATAAATGTGTGTGTGCGTGTGTGTGGACACAAGTTCACATGTTCAGAAGATGTGTGAGTGTGTGTACCTGTCCGAGCTCTTCGTTGAGGTCAGATGTGTTGACCTGAGCCCCCACCCCCAGCTCCTCATCATACATATCCTTGTCCCAGGCTATGAAGTAAGAACCCAGGAACTTCTGCATCTCCACGGTAACGTACATGGAGACTGGGATGATGTAGTTAAACAACACCATGAAGGCCAGGAAGTCTGTGAACGCCCTGATCACCTGAGAGAGAGAGAATAAGATGGAGGGAGGAGTAGAGGCAGGGAGGAGGAGGATGTAGGAAGAGAGAGAATAAGATGGAGGGAGGAGTAGAGGCAGGGAGGAGGAGGATGTAGGAAGAGAGAGAATAAGATGGAGGGAGGAGTAGAGGCAGGGAGGAGGAGGATGTAGGAAGAGAGAGAATAAGATGGAGGGAGGAGTAGAGGCAGGGAGGAGGAGGATGTAGGAAGAGAGAGAAGGGGAGAACGAGAATGAAAGGATGGTTAGAGACAAAGAAGAGGCTTTATCAGAATCAGTGAACGTTAAATAGGGAGTGACCTGATTATTCATTTTGCTATGACAGCGTGCTTTGTGGGTAGTGTAGTAGTTTGGGGGACTAACCACATGGCGTTCTCTGTCGATCTCGGTCCTGTGGTTGTACCAGGGTTCATCGCGGTCAGCAGACCACTGCCACGCATACTTCAGAACCGTGTTAATGACCGCTTTACTGATCAGGATACACAGATACACGATTAGGAACGCATTCATAGACCTGGAGGGAGGTAGAGGGAGGAGAGGTTTAGAGGAGCTAAATGCAGATTGATTCTCCAGAACTGGATGTAAAATAATTGTCAATAGAGCATCACACACACACACACACACACACACACACACACACACACACACACACACACACACACACAGCTTGAATGAGATCAAATAGAATTATGCAGACTTTATGTAATAACAGAGTCTACTATTCCTGCTACTATTCTAACTCCTGCTACTATTCTAACTCCTGCTATCCTTCATCAGACAGGTAGTTCTAGCCACACCAGAGCAACCAGACACAGAGAGGGGAAGGTATGGGAATAAATCTTACTTTTCCACAGCTGAGCGTTTCTGGGATTTGGACTGGTAGTTAAGCGCCATCTTGGTGTCCATGCCTGTGTAAATGGCTACAGCTGAGGGAACAACAACCAAGGGTTACCATCACTACAGACGCAGAACAGTGTGTGTGTGTGTGTGTGTGTGTGTGTGTGTGTGTGAAGAATGTATTTCATAGTCAGGAGGACACGTTTCGGTGGACGGTATGGCTATTGCAACATGTGCCGACTCACACACAAATATAACCATAGATGTAACTTCAAACACAGAACAGTGTGTGTGTTACCATAAATGTGTCCTGTGTTCTTCAGGGTAGCTCCTCTGAGGAGAAGGTTCTCAGCTCCCAGCGGTCTAAAATGAGAAAAGGAACCAGATAAAAAGTCAAAAAGAAAAGGCTTTACTATCTATGGCAAAGACTGTTTAGGAATGAAAGAGGGGGATGCTGGTCTTACCTGGCTATGGGATCTTCTCTTTCCTTATAAATATTGATGCGCCCCACAAATCTAAATGGGAAAAACAAAATGTATGCAATTTTCAACAAACAAACAGGTCACTCAATGATTCTGTGTGTCACACATTGAGTGTCACTCACTTGTAGAGGTCAGGTTGTGGTTGTTCACATTCAATAGTCGCATGTAGAGAGTCCACCTCCTGCTCTGTCTTAAAGGCCATGGTGTCTGGTACAGCATAGTAGGTCTGACACAGCATAGTAGGGGGGAGAGAGATGAATCACTTAGAAGTCATGTTTGATCAGAGAGCATGCTGGAATAATTCAGGGATGAATCCCAGCAGTGTATGTGTGTGTGCGTAACAGTATGTGAGTGTGTGTGTGCACATACCTTGTGGCTAGACTCTCCATCCAGGCTGGTAGTGGTGACGTAGCAGGTTCCGTCACCGCGGCTGGATGAAAGGAGGATGAGGTCACAGGGGAACGTCTCGTCCTCCCTCACCATGACAACGTCCCCCACCTGACAGGTCAACCACATTATCAGTTTAGACTCAAGAAATACAGGCTGGGTCCTAAAATCACACACTATTCCCTTGTTCACTACTGTTGACCTGATCTAAATGGTGTGATATAGCCAAATTCGTTGGTGGGTGTTTTTTTTTTTGGTGTGGGTGGGGCTAGAGCGGCTAACTTCCTGCAATTTTACACATTTTTTAAAAATGCGCAGAGAATTTTTTGTGTGTGGTTTAGTTAGTTCTTTTTTCCAACCCATCCCGTGAGAGTGAATGTCATTCCAGTTCATCTGCTCTGTAAAATTTATTAAAATCTGACTAACTGCTTGCTAGGAATTCTATCTGATGGTGTTTGTATGTTTAGGTAAAAAGACAAATAATGTCCCGTTTGGAACACTTTTAATCAATTTTTTTGCTCAATCTGAGTGGGTGAGCCAGACAACCCAGTGGGTGGGCCTGGGTCCACCCAGGCTCACTCGTGACTTCGCTCCTGGGACTACCATATTCCTCTTACAGTGTACTGCTTTTGACCAGAGCTGTACCTGGTGGCTCTGGTGGTCAAAATGTTTGCACTATTTGGGGGATGGGATATCATTTAAATGTGATAAACCCCATGCCATTGTAAACATACACAGAGGTGCTGCTGTAGATCCAGAAAAAAATAGCAGCTCTCCTACAGGAAACACACATGCCTCGCGCACAATCACACTTTCAGAGGTGCTGCTGTAGATCCAGAAATAATTAGCAGCTCTCCTACAGGAAACACACAGACGCACAATCACACTTCCACTCCTTTTTTCCTGGGGATTGAGTTGTTGCGTAACAGTGGGATTATGCAAGTGGAGCAGCTTAACCGCCTATAAATCCCATCTCTACGGTGACCGTACACACCACTGTACTGCACATACACTCTCTATAGCTACGATTAATATCTTCTTTACTATTCCTCTTTTCCCCACAATCCACTCTGTTTCAGTCAGGGGACCATCGGTGAGGAACATCGGTAGAATGTGCATGTACAGTTGAAGTCGGAAGTTTACATAAACTGAGTTTAAATGTAGTTGGCAAAGGTGTTTCACAATTGCTGACATTTAATCCTGGTAAAAATTCCCTGTCTTAGATAAGTTAGGATCACCACTTTATTTTAATAATGTGAAATGTCAGAATAATAGTAGAGAGAATGATTTCTTTCATCACATTCCCAGTGGGTCAGAAGTTTACATACACTCAATTAGTATTGAGTACCATTGCCTTTAAATTGTTTAACTTGGGTCAAACGTTTTGGGTAGCCTTCCACAATAAGTTGGGCGAATTTTATCCCATTCCTCAGCCTCACGCACAGGCTTTTTCAGTTCTGCCCACAAATTATCTATGGGATTGAGGTCAGGGCTTTGTGATGGCCACTCCAATACCTTGACTTTGTTGTCCCTTAAGCCATTTTGCCACAACTTTGTATGCTTGGAGTCATTGTCCATTTGGAAGACCCATTCGTGACCAAGCTTTAACTTCCTGACTGATGTCTTGAGATGTTGCTTCAATATATCCACATAATTCTCCTGCCTCATGATGCCATCTTGTGAAGTACACCAGTCCCTCCTGCAGCAAAGCACCCCCGCAAAATGGTGCTGCCACCCGTGCTTCCCGGTTGGGATGGTGTTCTTGGGGGGGGGGGGAGTTGGACTAGTAACCGAAATGTTGCAAGATCGAATCCCCGAACCAACAAGGTCTGTCGTTCTGCCCCTGAACAAGGCAGTTAACCCACTGTTCCTAGACCGTCATTGAAAATAAGAATTTGTTCTTAACTGACTTGCCTAGTTAAATAAAGGTAAAATAAAATATTTGGCTTGCAAGCCTCCCCCTTTTTCCTCCAAACATAACAATGGTCATTATGGCAAAACAGTTCTAATTTTGTTTCATCAGGCCAGAGGACATTTCTCCAAAAAGTACAATCTTTGTCCACATGTGCAGTTGCAAACCGTAGTCTGGCTTTTTTATGGCGGTTTTGGAGCAGTGGCTTCTTCCCTGCAGAGCGGCCTTTCAGATTATGTTGATATAGGACTTGTTTTACTGTGGATATAGATACTTTTGTACCTGTTTCCTCCAGCATCTTCACAAGATCCTTTGCTGCTGTTCTGGGATTGATTTGCACTTTTCGCACCAGACTGAATGCGTCTCCTTCCTGAACGTTATGATAGCCGTGTGGTCCCATGGTGTTTATACTTGCATACTATTGCTTGTACAGATGAACGTGGTACCTTCAGGCGTTTGGAAATTGCTCCCAAGGATGAACCCAACTTGTGGAGGTCTACAATTTTTTCTGAGTTCTTGGCTGATTTCTTCAGATTTTCCCATGATGTCAAGCAAAGAGGCACTGAGTTTGAAGGTAGGCCTTGAAATACATCCACAGGTACACCTCCAATTTAATCAAATGATGTCAATTAGCTTCAATCAGAAGCTTCTAAAGCCATGACATCATTTTCTGGAAACTTCCAAGCTGTTTAAAGGCACAATCAACTTAGTGTATGTAAACTTCTGACCTACTGGAATTGTGAAACAGTGAATTATAAGTGAAATAATCTGTCTGTAAACAATTGTAGGAAAGATTACTTGTGTCATGCACAAAGTAGATGTCCTAACCGACTTGCCAAAACTATAGATTGTGAACAAGAAATTTGTGGAGCGGTTGAAAAACAAGTTTTAATGACTCCAACCTAAGTGTATGTAAACTTCCGACTTCAACTGTATGTGTGTGTGTGGATGAAGAATGTCTTTCATAGTCAGTACACGTTTCAGTGGACAGCATGGCTATGGCAACACGTGCCGACGCACACTCAAATACAACTATAGATATTACAGTAACACCCATACAAATCCTATTAAATTCTAATTCCTAATTCTATGGTAATATAGTGGTTCTGACCCTAGTCCAGCCTGACATCACAGAAGACAACAGGATAATAGCGACCCGGCATATCAGTCATATTGATATTTCATCTCTGTCTGGAAAGGAAAATCCTTTTCCCTGTATGGGACCAGAGTAATCACAACAGGAATGTTTGGGATGGTACTGTAGGGGGAACGTTGATCTTCTCTGGGACGCTAGCTATGGCATTGCAGACGAACGCACGCACGTTCCCATGGAGAACGGCCTTAAAAAGGTCTCAGGAACGGATTTCATTTCAATACGATCAAAGATGATAGCCGTGGCTATGATATAAATGTTCAAAGGTTATATAACCAGGGGTATTATTCAGTGTACAAAATAATCACTGTTCATTTTGTTACATGAATAATAATATAATGAAGAAGAATGAGCTCTCATACTAGCCATTATACTCACATACAACAGCTATTACAACTAAAGGCTCTTATCTGAACATGAATGAACATGCTTGAGAAACACCAGCCAATGAGGCCCAAAGGCGTCATAATAATGTGTTGTAGACTGGAGAGTAGAAGAGCCATTAATAGTGTAGTAGTACCCGTAGCTTGGAGCTCTGTGTCCTCACCACTGTCCCCTGCTGCACCATGTCCACAGGACACTCATTTATACTGCAGTCTGCCTTGTGTCTCAGCCAGTCTTCATAACCCTGGAGGAGAGCAGGGGAGGACGGAGGGGGTTGAGAGATACAAGGAGGAAAGGGCATGTGGGATTGTGGGGAGAAATGGAGCACACACACAGAGAGAGAGAGAGATACGCTCATCGCTGGTATCTAATTAGTGGTATATTCCGTCAGCATGGTGACCTGTTTCCATGGCCTCTACATAACATGTCATGTTATAGATTAATGATTGTATAAGGCCTGGGCTTTATAAGCCAGGTGTGGTTCATGCATCACTGCTATCATCACATCTGCTGTCACTACCTGAACACAGTGGAGGAAAGCTTCCCTAGATTTACCAACACCAATGACCAGAGGATGTGTGTGTCTTTGTCTCACCTACCTGTTTAATGGCGGTGACAGTGATGACAAAGAAGAGAGGCAGTCCGCTGGTGACAGGGCTGGTGGGTGTGTCTATGATGAGCTGAGGAGAGAGGAAGAGAACCAGCTGATTATCATTCATTCAGGTTCTCCGTGGTACAAAGATGGACCACCGCCAACCAGTCTCCTCCTCTTACTGTTCATCATCTCCTCCGGCTACTGGGCGGGACTGGAAGGCTCCTATCATATCCATTGTGGACCATGACCATAAGCCATTCCAAGCCGAACAATTAACTACCATTCACTCCACATAGCCTACGTGTTTAACTGATAATATGAAACAGCAGTCTTTACAGTATGTATAATAAAACAGCCCTGGGGTTCAGATCAAACAGAGAGATGGCATATTCTCACCTGGACCAGGAAGATTAGCAGAAAGTAGAAGTTGGCGATTCTTCTGAACTGTTCAAACAGGTTCTTGGGGATGAAGTTCCATAAGGTGTACTGGTAGAGAGAACACACACCACAGGAGGTTGGTGGCACCTTAATTGGGGAGGACGGGCTTGTGGTAATGGCTGAAGCGGAATCAGAGGAATTAAATCAAATACACCAAATACATGGTTTCCAGGTGTTTGATGCCATTCGCGCCGTTCCAGATATTATTATGAGCCGTCCTCCCCTCAGCAGCCTCCACTGACATTACCCACATTATCAACATGTTTTCTAGAGAGAGGGAATAACACTTTATACCAGTGTGTCTTTTCTTTCTTAAATTAATCCAAAATTGATATCAACAATGACAGTTCCTCATAGAAACGGCTAACGAACCTCGAGCAGTAGCAGATATCTATGGTTGTCACCCACATTAAGAGGTTGCTAATCATAGATGACATACTGTCACAAGAGCACAACATGCTTGGTTGTAAGGGCTAAATGACGTGGTTGTTGTGCTGACGGCTTGGTTGCCATGACACCTGCTCACCTTGGAGGAGACGATGCGGTTGTCAGGGTAACGTTGAGGGATGTAGGCCTCGGCCGCCGGTGGGGGTTCTTTGTGACCGATGTAAACCGTACGACTGTCCACCCAATACTCCTCCCCCGCACACTGTTAGAGAGAAAGGGTGGGGGGGAGACACAGAGAGCGAGAAACAGAGAGCAAGAGAAGGAGAGACAGAAAGTGAGGAGAGACAATAAGAGGGAATAATAACACGTTGTAGCAAAATTGTAGCAAAACGTTTTGATTTCAAATGTGCATTCTTATTGAACAAGTTCATGTTCAGCAGTAGTGTCAGTAAAAACATTTCCTACAGAACACATGATCCAGGTTTTATAAGGAAGTTGAGCTACCCTGAATTAAACTACCTCCCACAAGATTCTCAAGAAACAGAAGTGAAAGAGTTGCTTCAGATAGCAGCTGTGCCTTTACCACTGTGATTCTATAGAATACACAGGGTGAGTGAGAGTGAGAGTGAGCTCAAGAGATCTTCTGCAAAAAAATAATTACAGTTGGATAAATGTAGATAAGTCCTTGCGAAAAAAATGCAAGTTTATACAGGATACTAACCTCAACATTAAAATCAAATCAAAATTCCATACCTAAATCTCTTAGAACCAGAGTAAGTCCAGAGCAGGATAGTTCCTGTAGAGGGTAAAACCCTAGTGTAATGGTTTATTGGCCAGACCCGTAAGGAGGTTGGAAGCCCAGTCACAGTGAGGCCGCGGGGTGTGTGTGCGCGAGCGTGTGTGTATGAATGTTTGAACAAGATACGTCTGTAGTAACGGTAGCAATAAGAGAGGGCCCTGGTCTTTGGGTAAATATATAAATGTATTTTGTTCAGTCTGCATATAAAAAGGAAAATATATGTTGTTACATTCCCCAGTTCCTGTGTTGTGGTTTTGTTTGTATGTGTGTGTTTCAGGAAAATGGCTTCCTGAAATTCCCTCCAAGCAGCTGATTGGTTGGCCACATTGCTAATTGGAGGTGACCCCCGTCATGTCAGGATACAGCTGTATCCCATTAGACTCCTTCTCCAGCTATGTAAGCCAGTGTTCTGTTGCTCAGAAGAGAGCTGAGGGTTATATCATATGTTGGTTGGTTCTCAGAAAGACATTTGATATGTACTATGTTAGTTGTTGCTGAGAGAGCTGATTGTTATGTTCTGTGTTAGTTTGTTGCTCGGAGAGAGAGAGCTTCTTTAATGTCCTGAGTTAGTTTTTTCTCAGTTTTTGTTGTGAAATAGTTTGTATTGTTCCCAGGGGGGAAGGGGAAGACACCTAGGGGGTGCTTAGGCAAGAGGCCTGCGAGCATACATAACCCGTAGTATTCACTGTCTATGCACACTAGGCAAGACCTGGGCGGACCACCCTGTATCTTGGTTAGTTGTCCAGGTGGTGCTAAAAGTGAGGTAAGTAGTGGGTAGGCAGGTTAGATAGGAGAGGGTAGGTTAGGTAAGTAGTGGGTAGGTAGGTAAGGTATGAGAGGGTAGGTTAGGTAAGTAGTGGGTAGGCTGGTAGGGTAGGTTAGGTAAGTAGTGGGTGGGTAGGTAGGTAAGGGTAGGTTAGGTAAGTAGTGGGTGGGTAGGTAGGTAAGGTAGGAGAGGGTAGGTTAGGTAAGTAGTGGGTAGGCTGGTAGGGTAGGTTAGGTAAGTAGTGGGTGGGTAGGTAGGTAAGGTAGGTTAGGTAAGTAGTGGGAAGGCAGGTAAGGTAGGAGAGGGTAGGTTAGGTAAGTAGTGGGTGGGTAGGTAGGTAAGGTAAGTAGTGGGAAGGCAGGTAAGGTAGGAGAGGGTAGGTTAGGTAAGTAGTGGGTAGGCTGGTAGGGTAGGTTAGGTAAGTAGTGGGTGGGTAGGTAGGTAAGGTAGGAGAAGGTAGGTTAGGTAAGTAGTGGGAAGGCAGGTCAGGTAGGAGAGGGTAGGTTAGGTAAGTAGTGGGAAGGCAGGTAAGGTAGGAGAGGGTAGGTTAGGTAAGTAGTGGGAAGGCAGGTAAGGTAGGAGAGGGTAGGTTAGGTAAGTAGTGGGAAGGCAGGTAAGGTAGGAGAGGGTAGGTTAGGTAAGTAGTGGGTAGGCTGGTAGGGTAGGTTAGGTAAGTAGTGGGAAGGCAGGTCAGGTAGGAGAGGGGACTTTGACATTTTACTTTCTTTGCTTTGGTTCCGTCCAGCCCCTTTTCCCCAAATTACCGTGTGAAGGAATAAATTCCCTGTGAACGGAACATATTCTCTGCCTTTGTCATCCTTACAGTCCCATACCTCTTTCACTCCACGGGGAGTTGAGTTCCCTCTTCCTAGAGGCTTACGTAACAATGTTAATAAGGGATGACAGTTACTCCAAATGGATTGTGATTTGTGTTTTGCTGATAACATTTTTGTTTTTGTTGCGTTTCAAATTTCACCAGATTGGGTCTACTGGAGTGTTGGGATTCCCCGATGGGTTAGGGTACTAACTCCCTGATCTGGTAACTCTTCTGAGAGGTCGCCAGTAACATTAAGGAGTTTGAACTAATTTTGAAAATGGGTTTAACAGTATGTTGTTATGCTTGTTGGCATTTGTCTTAGATGCTAAAAAAATGTGGAATGTAATAAGGTCTACACACTGCAAACAATTTAGACTAAGTATGCATTGAGATACCGATCTTTCATTACCAACCCACTCACGACAGGAAAACAGGCTGTAATGAGAAGAGTTATTACCGGCACTAAAAAGGTCCCATTTATAAATGTACATTCTAACCGGGATGAGGTGTGCTAGGATGAGAGACTTGATTTAGAGTCAGACTCAAAGTAAAGCACTTAGGACTGTCATTCTAAATTTGGGTTGGATAATTGATCAAATGTTTTAGTTATGAATCAGATACAGCGAGAGAGAGTTGCTCTCAAACGGTGAGGGGTGGGGGCACTGCTCAAATGAATTAGGCCTAGGGAGGCTTTAGAAACCTTATCTTTAAGTGTCCTCCGACAGGGAGGTTATTAGAGAACTCGCTGGATGATAGGTCAACCATGAAGGTTTTTTATTTTACCATGTCATCAGAATTTTTATATGATACGGTACAATTAATTGCATACAAGGCTCAGTCTGTGTTTTGCGTTAACACCCAATGATGAATATGAGGAGACCGCAGGGAGACCAGCATCACATGGGTATAGAACAGAGCGGATGGGCGCTGGTTTCCCCAATTTTAGTCGCATCAAGGGTGGTGTGAAATCATTAAACATGTACTTTATCTCTTTCCTTTTCAAGTCAATATGTTTTTAGGTTTTGTGGAACATAAGTGATCATTGTTCCAGAGGAGAGACTGATGTATATTGACTAATTGATTTGAGAATGTTTTAGTAGGTATATAACTGTAGAAGTGCATTAGGAGCAGTGACTAGTGTGTTATGGGTTAGATGGAATGATATGTGCAAATGTATCTGTAGCAGGAGGCGAGGTACACGAGGTCTGTGTTTGAGAAAATGTTTGCATAGGGCTGTTAAGTGTGATCCAATGTGACTGGGGTGCAGATTTGTGGGTGCTCATAAACTAAGGTTGTGTTGATAGAACGGTATCATTCTCAGAGACTAGGTATATTGTTACAGGAGATGGCTTGTAGGAGAGGGAGGACAGCTAACTGCACAATATAGGGACTATTATGAAGTTAAATTGAACGCGGTGAGAGTACCCAGATCGTGGTGAGAGTAGCAGAGATTGTGTTGGCATTTCAGACACTATGGTGAACTTTCAAGAAACCTGTGACTCTGATATTTTTCAAACTCATTCACCTCTTTGCCAATTTCTAACAGCCGGCGAACACTTGACAGATTACATGCAGTAGTTATTCTCACGGCAGTCGCTGTAGGGACAGTAATTGAAGGAGGCTATAGTCTTGTTAGTAGTAGCAGGGGTTACTTTAGTAGCATTGTTGGATGAATTCTGGAGATTGAGTGTACATCAAGATACACCAGGCGGGGTGTTGGGACAATGTTGGTCTGTTCCACACAGAGTACTGCTTACAGCACCTGCAGCGGTAAAGATTGTCATGTCTCTCCTCGGTGGGTGCATAGTTCTCACGTGAAGTGAGATCCAGGTGCATAATGGGTGAGCTTGAAGACGCCATGACAGAGGAAGCAGAGCTAGAGAGAGCGACACTAGATTCCACTGTAGACATGCAGATGGGTTGGGTTTGGGAGACACTTTAAACATCAAAGTTAGGTTGGGCTTTATTGGTTAATGCTTCATATGAAAGGATAGATGTTGGGGTAATTGTACTCTGCACAACATTCTGGAGGCATCGATGTGAAAGCATATACAGTGCTGAGTTACCTCAAGAGGATGTAGCGTAGATTAGGGATACGCACTTGCCTATCAGGTGACCTGCCTATCAGGTGACCTGCCAAGGAGATGGGGAGCAAAGTGAGGATGACATGGCTTGGGAACACCTCTTGGATCCTGTGGTCAGACAGGGAAGACGGGGCGAAAGCATGAGGAGGCTTTTTAGGGCTTTCATTTTTGGCACAAACTCAGCAGAAAAGTATCCTGAAGGCATAGTCAGGTGAGTAGAGAGTGGGAATTGTCATGTTATCAATCTTTAGGTTTTCATTCATATATAATGATGCATAGCTTACCACATTGGTCATACTGTTATGTTTTGTGTTTGGCGTTGCTTTTACAATCTTGTGCTATCACTCTCTTAGGAACCAGAAGGAGAAAGAGGAAGTGGAAGAAGGCAACAGCTCCAATGGGCGACACGTTGTTTTCAGTGTTCTGAGAAATGGAAAGACTTGTGTGATCATAGAACAGAGGCCATGAGTCTCCGAGTTTGTAAACCTCACTGTGAATGTTAATTATGTTTTATATTTTGTTCATGTTTGTCCATTTATAAGTTGAATGTAATGTTGAACAGTATGGAGTGAAATGTTCAAAAACGGGGGACTGATGGATACTAACTCCTAAACTTGGGATAGGGTTCATTATCAGGTATCCTATTGAGTGTTTAGGTTTAGAGGGTCTACACCAGAAGTTAATGGTTATCTGTAGGAAGAAGCTATATATTGTGTGCAATAAAGCTTGAATTGTGCTGAGTGTAGGGAAGTGATCCCGTGGCAGGCATTGGTAAGGGGAGAGAGACATGGATTAGTGATGAAGGGGGTCGAGGTCAGGTCATGTTAAGGGAGAATGTTTATGGCCCGTATCACTTTGTTTCCTGCCTAGCAACAAAGATACTATGTTTGTTCAGAAGAGTAGGAGGAGATTCAGCGCTTGTGTGAAATGTCGTTGTCTGATGCATCTGTATTGATCCTCTGGGAAGAATAAAGTTGGTTTGAGTTCTCATACTGTGAGTTTGTAGTCTGAAATTTTAAATTTTGGACAATATTACCTGACTGGACTAGTTCTACCAAGGACTATCAAGAGAAAAAACACCATCCAACACACAACAGTAATATTTAGTCTAAAGCTACTTCTGAAGCCAGAAAGTAAAATACAATAATCTCTAGGTAAATGAGTACACTACACTACCATGCTGCTAGAACAGACCTGGCGGCATCTTCAACTATCACTGAATGATTGAAAAAGCTCATTCCTCTTTCCTCAACGCACAAGTGGTTATTGCCATCCTGCTACCACGAAAATACTTTCACCCTGCCCACCCCGTACCCCCCGAGGCAAGAACCTCAACATGACAGCAGGACATATGCCCAGGCAGTGAGCAGAGCAACAGGCCCAATCCCCACTAATAACCTGCCCAAGCCCCATCCTGCGACCTAAGAGGTATGTATCAGATGCTCAACGTGGTCTGCTCACACCTACTGTGACTAGAAACTATGGAACACAAAGCTTTTACTATATCTCATCCTTGAATATACAAGGTCTGAGGTCATCTGCCTTTGGCCTAAAGAGAAGGAACTGAGACTTCAAAGAAATTGGAAATGCAGACATTGTCATCCTACAAGAAACATGGAATAAAGGAGCCACTGGTGGCCCACTAGGTTACAAAGAGCTGGTAGTACCATCCACCAAACTACCAGCTGTGAAACAGGTAAGAGACTAAGGGGGTATGCTAATTTGGTATAATTTGGTATTGATTAGACCTAAATTAGTCAAAACGGGAACATTTTGTGACTGGCTAGAAATTAATAAGGAAATGATCTTAACAGAGAAAAATGTCCTCATGTGTGCTACCTAAACTCAGCAAAAAAAGAAACGTCCTCTCACAGTCAACTGAGTTTATTTTCAGCAAACTTAACATGTGTCAATATTTGTATGAACATAACAAGATTCAACAACTGAGACAAACTGAACAAGTTCCACAGACATGTGACTAACAGCAACTGAACAAAGGGGGGGGGGGGGTCAAAATCAAATGTAACAGTCAGTATCTGGTGTGGCCACCAGCTGCATTAAGTACTGCAGTGCATCTCTTCCTCATTGACTGCACCAGATTTGCCAGTTCTTGCTGTGAGATGTTACCCCACTCTTCCACCAAGGCACCTGCAAGTTCCCACACATTTCAGGGGGGAATGGCCCTAGCCCTCACCCTCTGATCCAACAGGTCCCAGACAGGCTCAATGGGATTGAGATCTGGGCTCTTTGCTGGCCATAGCAGAACACTGACATTCCCGTCTTGCAAGAAATCACGCACAGAACGAGGCTGGTGGCATTGTCATGCTGGAGGGTGATGTCAGGATGAGCCTGCAGGAAGGGTACCACATGAGGAAGGAGGATGTCTTCCCTGTTAACGCACAGTGTAGAGATTGCCTGCAATGACAACAAGCTCAGTCCGATGATGCTGTGACACACCTCCCCAGACCATGACAGACCCTCCACCTCCAAAGCGATCCCGCTCCAGAGTACAGGCTTCGGTGTAATGCTCATTCCTTCGACAATAAACTCGAATCCGACTATCACCCCTGGTGAGACAGAAACGCGACTCGTCAGTGAAGAACACTTTTGCCAGTCCTGTCTGGTCCAATAACGGTGGGTTTGTGCCCATAGGCGACATTGCTGCCGGTGATGTCTGGTGAGGACCTGCCTTACAACAGGCCTACAAGCCCTCAGTCCAGCCTCTCTCAGTCTATTGCGGACAGTCTGAGCAGTGAGGGCAGTAGAACAGTCTGCAGCAGTCAAATGTCTACAGTTGGCTGATGACCTGGTGCTTCTGTCACCAACCAAGGAGGGCCTACAGCAGCACCAAGATCTTCTGCACAGATTCTCAAACCTGCGCCCTGACAGTAAATCTCAGTAAGACAAAAATAATGGTGTTCCAAAAAAGATCCAGTTGCCGGACCACAAATACAAATGTTTTGTTTTTTTACGTGTTATTTCTTACATTGGTACCCCAGGTCATCTTAGGTTTCATTACATACAGTCGAGAAGAACTACTGAATATAAGAGCAGCGTCAACTCACCATCAGTACGACCAAGAATATGACTTTTGCGAAGCGGATCCTGTGTTCTGCCTTTCACCCAGGACAACGGAATGGATCCCAGCCGGCGACCCAAAAAAACAACTTTGTAAAAGGGGGAAACGAAGCGGTCTTCTGGTCAGACTCCAGAGACGGGCACATCGTGCACCACTCCCTAGCATACTTCTCGCCAATGTCCAGTCTCTTGACAACAAGAGAAGGGTAGCATTCCAGAGGGACATCAGAGACTGTAACGTTCTTTGCTTCACGGAAACATGGCTCACTGGAGAGACGCTATCAGAGTCGGTGCAGCCAGCTGGTTTCTCCACGCATCGCGCCGACAGAAACAAACATCTTTCTGGTAAGAAGAGGGGCGGGGACGTATGCTTCATGGTTAACGAGACGTGGTGTGGTCACAACAACATACAGGAACTCAAGTCCTTCTGTTCACCTGATTTAGAATTCCTCACAATCAAATGTCGACCGCATTATCTACCAAGGGAATTATCTTCGATTATAATCACAGCCGTATATATTCCCCCCCAAGCAGACACATCGATGGCCCTGAACGAACTTAATTGACTCTTTGCAAACTGGAATCCATATATCCTGAGGCTGCATTCATTGTAGCTGGGGATTTTAACAAGGCTAATCTGAAAACAAGACTCCCTAAATTGTATCAGCATATCGATTGCGCAACCAGGGCTGGAAAAACCTTGGATCATTGCTATTCTAACTTCCGCAACGCATATAAGGCCCTGCCCCGCTCTCCTTTCGGAAAAGCTGACCACGACTCCATTTTGTTGATCCCTGCCTACAGACAGAAACTAAAACAAGAAGCTCTGTTCAACGCTGGTCCGACCAATCTGATTCCACACTCCAAGACTGCTTCCATCACGTGGACTGGGATATGTTTTGTATTGCATCAAACAACAACATTGACAAATACGCTGATTCGGTGAGCGAGTTCATTAGAACGTGCGTTGAAGATGCCGTTCCCATAGCAACGATTAAAACATTCCCAAACCAGAAACCGTGGATTGATGGCAGCATTCGTGTGAAACTGAAAGCGCGAACCCCTGCTTTTAATCAGGGCAAGGTGACCGGAAACATGACCGAATACAAACAGTGTAGCTATTCCCTCCGCAAGGCAATCAAACAAGCTAAGCGTCAGTATAGAGACAAAGTAGAATCTCAATTCAACGGCTCAGACACAAGAGGTATGTGGCAGGGTCTACAGTCAATCACGGATTACAAAAAGAAAACCAGCCCCGTCACGGACCAGGATGTCTTGCTCCCAGGCAGACTAAATCACTTTTTTTGCCCGCTTTGAGGACAATACAGTGCCACTGACACGGCCCGCAACCAAAACATGCGGACTCTCCTTCACTGCAGCCGACGTGAGGAAAACATTTAAACGTGTTAACCCTCGCAAGGCTGCAGGCCCAGACGGAATCCCCAGCCGCGCCCTCAGAGCATGCTGGCTGGTGTGTTTACGGACATATTCAATCAATCCCTATCCCAGTCTGTTGTTCCCACATGCTTCAAGAGGGCCACCATTGTTCCTGTTCCCAAGAAAGCTAAGGTAACTGAGCTAAACGACTACTGCCCCATAGCACTCACTTCCGTCATCATGAAGTGCTTTGAGAGACTAGTCAAGGACCATATCACCTCCACCCTACCTGACACCCTAGACCCACTCCAATTTGCTTACCGCCCAAATAGGTCCACAGACGATGCAATCTCAACCACACTGCACACTGCCCTAACACATCTGGACAAGAGGAATACCTATGTGAGAATGCTGTTCATCGACTACAGCTCGGCATTTAACACCATAGTGCCCTCCAAGCTCGTCATCAAGCTCGAGACCCCGCCCTGTGCAACTGGGTACTGGACTTCCTGACAGGCCACTCCCAGGTGGTGAGGGTAGGCAACAACATCTCCACCCCGCTGATCCTCAACACTGGGGCCCCACAAGGGTGCGTTCTGAGCCCTCTCATGTACTCCCTGTTCACCCACGACTGCGTGGCCATGCACGCCTCCAACTCAATCATCAAGTTTGCGGACGACACAACAGTGGTAGGCTTGATTACCAACAACGACGAGATGGCCTACAGGGAGGAGGTGAGGGCCCTCGGAGTGTTGTGTCAGGAAAATAACCTCACACTCAACGTCAACAAAACTAAGGAGATGATTGTGGACTTCAGGTAACAGCAGAGGGAACACCCCCCTATCCACATTGATGGAACAGTAGTGGAGAGGGTAGTAAGTTTTAAGTTCCTCGGCGTACACATCACAGAGAAACTGAATTGGTCCACCCACACAGACAGCATCGTGAAGAAGGCGCAGCAGCGCCTCTTCAACCTCAGGAGGCTGAAGAAATTCGGCTTGTCACCAAAAGCACTCACAAACTTCTACAGATGCACAATCGAGAGCATCCTGTCGGGCTGTATCACCGCCTGGTACGGCAACTGCTCCGCCCACAACCGTAAGGCTCTCCAGAGGGTAGTGAGGTCTGCACAACGCATCACCGGGGGCAAACTACCTGCCCTCCAGGACACCTACACCACCCGATGTCACAGGAAGGCCATAAAGATCATCAAGGACAACAACCACCCGAGCCACTGCCTGTTCACCCCGCTATCATCCAGAAGGCGAGGTCAGTACAGGTGCATCAAAGCTAGGACCGAGAGACTGAAAAACAGCTTCTATCTCAAGGCCATCAGACTGTTAAACAGCCACCACTAACATTGAGTGGCTGCTGCCAACACACTGACTCAACTCCAGCCACTTTAATAATGGGAATTGATGGGAAATTATGTAAAATATATCACTAGCCACTTTAAACAATGCTACCTAATATAATGTTTACATACCCTACATTATTCATCTCATATGTATACGTATATACTGTACTCTATATCATCTACTGCATCTTTATGTAATACATGTATCACTAGCCACTTTAACTATGCCACTTTGTTTACATACTCATCTCATTAGTATATACTGTACTCAATACCATCTACCGTATCTTGCCTATGCCACTCTGTACCATCACTCATTCATATATCTTCATGTACATATTTTTTATCCCCTTACACTTGTGTCTATAAGGTAGTAGTTTTGGAATTGTTAGCTAGATTACTTGTTGGTTATTACTGCATTGTCGGAACTAGAAGCACAAGCATTTCGCTACACTCGCATTAACATCTGCTAACCATGTGTATGTGACAAATAAAAATTGATTTGATTTGAGTGTAATGTTTACTGTTAAATTTAAGTTTATTTCACTTTAGTTTATTATATATTTCACTTGGTTTGGCAATGTAAACATGTGTTTTCCATGCCAATAAAGCCCTTAAATTGAATTGAGAGAGACAGATTGTGTCTTGGTGTAGTGCCCATTGTGCAGCAGCCCATACTCTGATCTCTCCCACACAGGGAGCTTCCTCCCTGGTTAGGCAGAGCCCTGCACACTGGGTGGCTCTGAAACACTCGCTACACCACTCGGGAGCCCAATAACACTTCAACTATCCAATAACAAATACTAGAACAAGCACCTCGGTGACTTTAGTTATCTGAAACCAATTACATCATCCATGCTCTGATTCTCACAACATCTTGACTGTAATGACTAATATAAACCAGCTGATCTGATCGACCAAAAGAAAGCACAGTGAGAACTCACATTTCTCTGCCATAGATTACAACAATAAAATTCTAATTCTATGGTCTGATCTATGAATGAGACCATAATAGGTTGATATGTTTTAAACTTTTGATACCATCGCTGCCTCTGAGCTGTGTGTCTCCCAGTGGTAGAGTCCATTACATGATGCCGCAGACCAGCCCAGCCCACTGCCCAGCCCACTGCCCAGCCCACTGCCCAGCCCACTGCCCAGACCACTGCCCAGACCACTGCCCAGACCACTGCCCAGACCAGGCATTTGGCAGCTGGTTATAAATAGACACTTAGCCAACAGAGAGTGTCAGCAGACGGCCGCTCCAAAACCCAAGAAGAGAGGCATGACCCAGAGAAGGAGAGGCAAGAGAGCAAGAGAGAGTGTGCAAAAGAGAGAGAGAGAGTGAGTGCACAAGAGAGAGAGGCAAAAGAGAGAGAGAGCACAAAAGAGAGAGAGCGCAAGAGAGAGAGCGCAAAAGAGGGAGAGAGCGCAAAAGAGAGAGAGCGCAAAAGAGAGAGAGAGCGCAAAAGAGAGAGAGAGTGCAAAAGAGAGAGAGAGCGCAAAAGAGAGAGAGCGCAAAAGAGAGAGAGAGAGCGCAAAAGAGAGAGAGCACAAAAGAGAGAGAGAGCGCAAAAGAGAGAGCCAAGAGAGAGAGCGCAAAAGAGAGAGAGCGCAAAAGAGAGAGAGCGCAAAAGAGAGAGAGCGCAAGAGGGAGAGAGCTCAAGAGAGAGAGCACAAAAGAGAGAGATCGCAAGAGAGAGCGCAAGAGAGAGAGAGAGCGCAAGAGAGAGAGAGAGCGCAAAAGAGAGAGAGAGCGTGTGCGCAAGACAGAGAGCGCAAGAGAGAGCGCAAAAGAGAGAGGCAAAAGAGAGAGAGAGCGCAAAAGAGAGAGAGAGTGCAAAAGAGAGAGCGCAAAAGAGAGAGAGCGCAAAAGAGAGAGAGCGCAAAATAGCGAAAGAGAGAGAGAGAGAGCGCAAAAGAGCGAAAGAGAGAGAGCACAAAAGAGAGAGAAAAAGAGAGATAGAGCGAGAGCAAGAAGACGGAGGAAACAAATGCAAGACAGGTTAGAGTTGAGGAGAGGAGTAAAAGGAGAGAAGAACAGAGGAGTAGAGATCTCTGTGTAGTATATAGACGAATTAGGGTGATTGGGAAAGAGAAGGGGATATGTGATATGTGTGATAAGTAATGGAAAGAGAGAAGGAGCCAGTGAAAAAGAGGGGGTAGGGGGGGGCAGTAAAAACAGTTACAGTAATAGCTGCCTAATGATGACTGGATGATCTGTGACCCACAACAGGCTGTCACATGAGCCAGACACACACACACTTGTACAACTAACCTTGTGGGGACAAACAATTCAGTCCTTAACCCCTAAACCTAACCTTAGCTCCTAACCCTAACTCTAACCTTGACCCTAAACCCCCTAGAAATAGCATTTGACCTTGTGGGGACCAACAAAATGACGCCAGTTGATCAAATATTTGTTTGTTTACTATTCTTGTGGGGACTTCAGGAGACAGAGTGTGTGTGTGTGTGTGTGTGTGTGTGTGTGTGTGTGTGTGTGTGTGTGTGTGTGTGTGAGAGAGTGTGTGTGAGAGTGTGTGTGTGTGTGTGTGTGTGCATCCCGAGTAAGGCAACATGTGGTGGGATATTAGAAAATGACTTAAAAACCACATGCTTGCTATAACTCCCCAGTGGGTGTGTGTGTGTGAGTTGAATAATATAGAGGTTGGCTGTAACACCACCTCTGTGTATGAAGGACTAGTGCAGTGCAGTGTGTGCCGTATTTAACTTCAGATCCAGCGTCCATAAAATAATATTATCCTCCATTTCCTCTCCTCCATTCCTATCCCTTCCTCTCCTCTCCATCTCCTTCCTGTCACATTCTGCAAATGTGACTGTGGGAGAGGAAGAGAGGGAGAGAATAATAGCTTTACAGTCTGATCAGTAATCCGTTCTGATCCGTGTCAAACAGCCACGTTCGACAACTTTCTATGCTGATGAGAAGAGACCTACGGACAGAGAGAGTGTGTTGGCCGGTCGGCCATATTGTTTTGACGTGTATTATTAATCAAACTAAAGAGGTCCGTCTCTATATAAAGATGGTGTTACATCATCGCTATATCCCACCACAAGTCATGTCGTCATAATCTGACGTGACACGGATGGGATCATCCATAAGAGATCAAATAAGACCCCGACCCACAGCTCCCCTCCTAGGATCAGATCTACTGTAGGATCAGCTTCCCCTTCCTCAAATCCTCCTAACCTTAATCATTAAAACACTAAACTGACCTTAGATCAGCGTCAACAGGAACCTCCTCTATGTCATGCTACATTACCCCAGCAGGGCTTCCAGACACTAAAGATGTTATAGTGTGTAATAAAAGGCCCTTAATCTTCTTCCCCAGAGTCAGATGAACTCGTGGAAACCATCCTCGTGTCTCTGAATGCAGTTTGAAGGAAGCAGCTAACTAACGCTAGCGCAATTGATAACTAGCATTAGCACAATGACTGGAAGTCTATGTGTGTCTGCTAGAAACATTGGCTCACGAAACTACCTCTAACTTCCTTCATACTGGACAGAGAGACATACAAATGGTATCGCCGAGCTCCTCTGAAGTATTCCCTTTAATGTATCAGTCGTCCTCCGCTATCCCAGTGCTGCCCTGCAGCACCACAGAAATTGTTGGGCAGGTATCCCCCATTAACATCCAGATTAAATATCCACCACTCTGTTCTGAGCCTCACCTTAACTAAGGACTTTTATTTCAGACCAGTGTTATTGCGCACACAAACACACGGCAAACACAAATGCACAACCACGCAGGCACACACATATATGTTTATACGCACACAAATATGCAATCAGGATGTAGAATATCAGACACTGAATGAAACAAACAAACAGAGAACAGCAAATGGAATGCTCAAAAAATGAAATGCTCAAAGACAAATGTAACGCTCAAAGTTGGTCAAAGTCTTCTATAGAAAACTGGGAGAGACAAGCAGCACCGCTCAGACATGTCTGTCTGTCTGAGCAGCTACACCACCACGCAGTCCAATCTCTCTGCAGTCACACTCATGCTGCCGCCACTGATATATCATTAATCGTCATGGCAACACAGCACGGGTCCACCAGAGAGGAACAGAGGAGAGAGAAAGAGTCGAGCCTTACAAAGAGCGAGTGTAGTATAAGGTAGTACAGGACCTGATATTCTTTCTACATCAAAAGAGGTCAATTTCTATTACAGGAGGTGAAGGAATGAGAGACAAGACTCACTGATGGAAAACAGACAGAAAGGAAACAGCACATAACATCAATATCAATGTAGACCTGCTATAAACACCAGGCATGACTTAGATGGACAGAACTGCAAAGAGGCAAACATCAAGTCCTTTGTTTTAGCTGTAAAGTCTAGATGAATAAAACACTTAATCCCACACTGCCCCCTCACATACACTCTGCCCCTAAAGACTGGCAGCTAGGTTTTACACCACCCCCTCTCTTCACAGGGGCTCAGCCCCAGGGAGAGGGAGCAGAGACAGGAATAGATTGCCTTTAGCCCTCTGCCAGGTTAGCATTGGCGCTAACACAGAGCTGAAATTTCCCTTTCATCACTAGCTGCCGCTAACGCCTGACCACAGCCTGGCACCTGGGGCTGTAAAGTAAATAAATGTCACATTAAACCCAACCAAGCCTCTACATAGCTTCTGCACTCCTCTCCTCCACTGGTTACTGAACTAAAGTAATTGAAGTGGATTTACACCCGGTAACAAAATGACATAATGGTTCCCTGATCTGTACTACACATAAATGCATAATTATGGATATGAATGTCTCATGTTTTACACGTTTGGACATCACAGGGCAGAGCACAGTAGAGTGCAGTACAGTACAATACAGACCAGCACAGAAGAGCAGGGCAGAGTTCAGTACAGTGTAATACAGTAGAGTACAAGCGAGTTCAGTACAGTATAGTACAGTACAATACTTTACTGTACCACAGTATTGTATTGACTGTACTATCCAAACTTGTGAAACGTACACTACCGTTTAACAGTTTGGATTCACTTAGAAATGTCCTTGTTTTCCATGAAAACATACTTGAAAGTAGTTTAAATTTAGTCAGTCCACCCTGGACTAGATGTTAACGTCCACAGATGGACTGGACTGGACCAAGTCGGAACCTATTCTAGACTACCGTTCAAAAGTTTGGGGTCACTTAGAAATGTCCAGTTTTTTTGGGTCCATTTTAAAATGACATCATTGATCAGAAATACAGTGTAGACATTGTTGTGCTTTGGTGGTGGTACATTTTGAGATTTGTACAGGATAAAAGGGATCTTGAAGAAGGAAGGCTATCACTCCATTTTGCAACGCCATGCCCTGTGGACGGCGCTTAATTGGAGGCAATTTCCTCCTACAACAGGACGATGACACAAAGCACAGCTCCAAACTACGTAAGAACTATTTAGGGAAGAAGCAGTCAGCTGGTATTCTGTCTGTAATGGAGTAGCCAGCACAGTCACCGGATCGCAACCATTGAGCTGTTGTGGGAGCAGCTTGACCGTATGGTACGTAAGAAGTGCCCATCAAGCCAATGCAACTTGTGGGAGGTGCTTCGGGAAGTATGGGGTGAAATCTCTTCAGATTACCTCAACAAATTGACAACTAGAATGGTCTGCAAGGCTGTAATTGCTGCAAATGGAGGATTATTTTACATTATTTATAACCTTGTCAAAGTCTTGACTATATTTCCTAGTCATTTTGCAACTAATTTCAATTAGAGGTCGACCGATTATGATTTTTCAACGCCGATACCGATACCGATTATTGGAGGACAAAAAAAAGCCAATACCGAATAATCGGGCGATTTGTAAAATGTATTTGTAATACATTTTACAACAATACTGAATGAACACTTATTTTAACTTACTATAATACATCAATAAAATCAATTTAGCCTCAAATAAATAATTTGGTTTAATTTGGTTTAAATAATGCAAAAATAAAGTGTTGGAAAATAAAGTAAAAGTGTAAGAAAGCTAACGTTTAAGTTCCTTGCTCAGAACATGAGAACATATGAAAGCTGGTGGTTCCTTTTAACATGAGTCTTCAATATTCCCAGGTAAGAAGTTTTAGGTTGTAGTTATTATAGGAATTATAGGACTATTTCTCTCTATACCATTTGTATTTCATATACCTTTGACTATTGGATGTTCTTATAGGCACTTTAGTATTGCCAGTGTAATAGTATTGCTTCCGTCCCTCTCCTCGCTCCTACCTGGGCTCGAACCAGGAACACATCGACAACAGCCACCCTCGAAGCAGCGTTACCCATGCAGAGCAAGGGGAACAACTACTCCAAGTCTCAGAGTGAGTGAAGTTTGAAAAGCTATTAGGGCGCACCCCACTAACTAGCTAGCCATTTCACATTGGTTACACCAGCCTAATCTCGGGAGTTGATAGGCTTGAATTCATAAACAGCAGAGCTGCTGGCAAAACGCACAAAAGTGCTGTTTGAATGAATGCTTATGAGCCTGCTGGTGCCCACCATCGCTCAGTCAGACTGCTATATCAAATCATAGACTTAATTATATCATAATAACACAGAGAAATATGAGCCTTAGGTCATTAATATGGTAGAATCCAGAAACTATCATCTCGAAAACAAAACATTTATTCTTTCAGTGAAATACCGTATTTTATCTAACGGGTGGCATCCATCAGTCTAAATATTCCTGTTACATTGCACAACCTTCAATGTTATGTCATAATTATGTAAAATTCTGGCAAATTAGTTCGCAATGAGCCAGGTGGCCCAAACTGTTGCATATACCCTGACTCTGCGTGCAATGAACGCAAGTGTCACGCCCTGGTCAAAGTATTTTGTGTTTATCTTCATTTATTTTGGTCAGGCCAGGGTGTGGCATGGGTTTTTGTATGTGGTGTGTTGGGTTTGTAGCTTAGTGGGGTGTTCTAGTGAAGTCTATGGCTGTCTGAAGTGGTTCTCAATCAGAGGCAGGTGTTTATCGTTGTCTCTGATTGGGAACCATATTTAGGCAGCCATATTCTTTGGGTGTTTCGTGGGTGATTGTCCTTAGTGTCCTTGTTTCTGTCGCGGTGTTAGTTTGCACCAGTTTAGGCTGTTTCGGTTTTCACATTACGTTTATTGTTTTTGTACAGTTCGTGTTTCTTCATTATTAAATAAACATGGATTGCAATAGCCACGCTGCATTTTGGTCCGATCCTTGCTCCACCTCCTCGTCCGAGGAGGAGATAGAAGAAAGCTGTTACAGCAAGAGAAGTGACACAATTACACCTGTTTAACATTGCCTGTTAACCTGGATTTCTTTTAGCTAAATATGCAGGTTTAAAAATATATACTTCTGTGTGTTGATTTTAAGAAAGGCATTGATGTTTATGGTTAGGTACACGTTGGAGCAACGACAGTCCTTTTTCACAAATGCGCACTGCATCGATTATATGCAATGTAGGACACGCTAGATAAACTAGTGATATCATCAACCATGTGTAGTTATAACTAGTGATTATGATTGATTAAGTTTAATGCTAGCTAGCAACTTACCTTTGCTTCTTACTGCATTCGAGTAACAGGCAGGCACCTCGTGAGGCAGGTGGTTAGAGCGTTGGACTAGTTAACTGTAAGGTTGTAAGATTGAATCCCTGAGCTGACAAGGTAAAAATCTGTCATTCTGCCCCTGAACAAGGCAGTTAATGACCCTAGGCCATCATTGAAAATAAGAATGTGTTCTTAACTGACTTGCCTAGTTAAATAAAGATTAAATAAAGGTGTAAAAAATTAAGATATATAAATAAAAGAATCGGCGTCCAAAATTACCGATTTCAGATTGTTATGAAAACTTGAAATCGGCCCTAATTAAACTTGAAATCGGCCCTAATTAATCGGCCACCCCGATTAATCGGTCGACCTCTACTTTCAATGTCCATGGACGTCCGGAGTCGGTCGGAGCTCAGTGGATGAGGATGCTGGTTACAGTAAATTGAAAGAGGGGCTCATGGGTAGGTGTCAGTAAGAGCTGGGAGAGATGACATTAACTACAGTCATGGCCAAAAGTTTTGAGAATGACACAAATATTAATTTTCACAAAGTCTGCTGCCTCAGTTTGTATGATGGCAATTTGCATATGCTCCAGAATATTATGAAGAGTGATCAGTTGAATTGCTATTAATTGCCAAGTCCCTCTTTGCCATGCAAATGAAGTGAACCCCCAAAAAACATTTCCACTGCATTTCAGCCCTGGCACAAAAGGACCAGCTGACATCATGTCAGTGATTCTCTCGTTAACACAGGTGTGAGTGTTTACGAGGACAAGGCTGGAGATCACTCTGTCATGCTGATTGAGTTCGAATAACAGACTGGAAGCTTCAAAAGGAGGGTGGTGCTTGGAATCATTGTTCTTCCTCTGTCAACCATGGTTGCCTGCAAGGAAACACGTGCCGTCATGATTGCTTTGCACAAAAAGGGCTTCACAGGCAAGGATATTGCTGCCAGTAAGATTGCACCTAAATCAACCATTTACCGGATCATCAAGAACTTCAAGGAGAGCGGTTCAATTGTTGTGAAGAAGGCTTCAGGGCACCCAAGAAAATCCAGCAAGCGCGAGGACCGTCTCTTAAAGTTGATTCAGCTGCGGGATCGGGGCACCACCAGTACAGAGCTTGCTCAGGAATGGCAGCAGGTAGGTGTGAGTGCATCTGCACACACAGTGAGGTGAAGACTTTTGGAGGATGGCCTGGTGTCAAGAAGAGCAGCAAAGAAGCCACTTCTCTCCAGGAAAAACATCAGGGACAGACTGATATTCTGCAAAAGGTACAGGGATTGGACTACTGAGGACTGGGGTAAAATAATTTTCTCTGATGAATCCCCTTTCCGATTGTTTAGGACATCCGGAGAAAAGTGAGCGCTACCATCAGTCCTGTGTCATGCCAACAGTAAAGCACCCTAAGACAATTCATATGTGGGGTTGCTTCTCAGCCAAGGGAGTGGGCTCACTCACAATTTGCCTTACAACACAGCCATGAATAAAGAATGGTACCAACACATCCTCCGAGAGCAACTTCTCCCAACCATCCAGGAACAGTTTGGTGATGGAGCACCTTGACATAAGGCAAAAGTGATAACTAAGTGGCTCACGGAACAAAACATCGATATTTTGGGTCCATGGCCAGGAAACTCCCCAGACCTTAATCCCATTGAGAACTTGTGGGTCAATCCTCAAGAGGCGGGTGGACAAACAGAAACCCACAAATTCTGACAAACTCCAAGCATTGATTATGCAAGAATGGGCTGCCATCAGTCAGGGTGTGGCCCAGAAGTTAATTGACAGCATGCCTGGGCGGATTGCAGAGGTCTTGAAAAAGAAGGGTCAACACTGCAAATATCAACTCTGCATCAACTTCATGTAATTGTCAATAAAAGCCTTTGACACACACTGAAATGCTTGTAAATATACTTCCGTATTCCATAGTAACATCTGACAAAAATATCTATACACTGAAGCAGCAAACTTTGTGGTAATTAATGTGTCATTCTCAAAACTTGGCCACGACTGTAGAGAGAGAGAGAAAGGCCAAGAAAGAGAGATGGAAAGAGGGAGAGAGAGGGAGGGGTTGTCCAGACAGAGTGAATCCCAAATCACTCCCTTCCCCTCGCCCCTCCATTTGCACGTTCACGCACACCTCTGCCATATGCACAATTGATACCCTTGCCACTCTGAAGTCACCCTCTGCGTTTTGTCAGCAACACGTAGGGGCGAGGAGGGGTGACTGGGATTCACCGTCAACTGTCTTGGTTTGACCACCAGACAACAGAAAGACAAAGAAAACAGTTATGAGCTGAACATAACAGTATGCCAGTGGAAGGGAGGACACTAGCAGGTGACTGCGGTGAGTGATTTTTATGATTTCCCATTGTAGCCAATTCAGCTTCAGTAATTCCGTTACAGATTTTTTGGTTACCAATTTTGTAATGGAATTCTAAGTTTTAATCACTTAATAATTCGTAAACAAAATTGACATCAGTAAAATCACTATAACTAACTAATTGGTAGGTCGACCATTAATTGTTACTTCTATTAACTTGTATTGTCCTCCCTCATGAGGGAGAGATGTTAGAAAATATCTTACACATAAGTGGAGTTATGGTAACAGAATTATAAGGCACAATGCAATGTTTCATAAACTTACAGAAGGCATTTGCACTGGTGAAAGACAATGCTGCGAACATGAAGGCTGCTTGGTCTAAAGTGGAGGAGTCCTACCCTCACATCACACCCATTGGCTGTGCTGCTCATGCATTGAAGCTGCTCCTCAAGGACATCATGGCACTGAAAACAGTGGATACGCTCTGCCCAGCAACACCCGTTGGGGTGGTGTTGTCATCATGTTTGACAGTCTCCTGGAGGGGAAAGATTCTCTCCAAGAAATGGCCATATCAGTCTGCCAATATGGACAGCCCCATCAAGAGGATCCTCCTGGATGATATATTTTGGGAGAGAGTGGTAAACAGCTTGAAACTCCTGAAACCTATAGCAGTAGCCATTGCAAGGATTGAGGGAGACAATGCCATCCTGTCTGATGTTCAGACTCTGCTTGCAGATGTAAGAGAATAAATCTGTACTGCCCTGCCCACTTCACTGTTGCGCCAAGCAGAGGAAACTGCAGTTCTGAAATACATCAAAGAGCATGAAGACTTCTGCCTGAAGCCCATACACGCCACAGCGTACATGTTGGACCCCAAGTATCCTGGCAAGAGCATCCTGTCTGGTGCAGAGATCAACAAGGCCTATGGTTTCATCACTCACTACCGTGTCTCGCCACCTTGGCCTGGATGGGGGCAAGGTTCTTGGCAGTCTGGAGAAGTACACATCCAAGCAAGGGCTTTGGGATGGAGATGCAATATGGCAGTCGTGCCAACACAACTCATCAGCCACCTGGTGGAAGGGACTTTGTGGATCTGAGGCTCTTTCCCCTGTTGCCTCCGTCATCCTCCAAATCCCACCATCATCAGCCGCCTCAGAGCGCAACTGGTCCTTGTTTGGGAACACACACACCAAAGCACGCAACAGGCTGACCAATGCAAGGGTTGAAAAATTGATGGCCATCCGGGCAAATTTGAGGCTTTTTGAGCCTGACAACAAGCCATCCTCAACAAGGTTGGAAAGTGACAGTGAAGAAGAGGCCTCGGTCTGATGTTCAAGAGGTGGACATTGAGGAGGTCCAGAGAGAAGACATGGAAGCCTGAGAGGAAGACAACCAACGCTTTAGTTTCTAGACTAACATTTTACAGATCTATGTTGAAAATGTTTTGGGGAGATGCGATAGATCATTGGGGATCATTCAATATTCCCTTTCTTTTGTTGTTCAGTGAAATCATCCCATGTGAAGAGTCAACTCATTTAATTAAAGTTCAATTCATAGCTAAATTGTATTTTTTATTTCTATTTCTATCTTTCATCCTTTGCAATTATGTCTACTTATGATAAGTTAAAAGGTTTATGTTTCTGTCTCCATATGATATAGTAAATATATCCAATGCAAAAAACATCTACATTTAAAAATGGTATTAATATTAATTTGCATATATTTCCCATATATTCCCGTTAATTCCCATATATTTCCACCTCTGAATATTCCCCAAAATGTGCAACCCTATTTCTGGTACCTTTTAAGACTTTTTCCTTGTAGATGTTTCCTAAGACCCCTTTTCAATTTGTTTATTCAGAAATCAAAGCCTTTACTTATGCCTAATTTTTAAGATGAAAAATGGTTGAATAATGTATTTATGCTTTAATTTAATATGGACTCTTAGCTTTCATTTGACACCCAATTTGATATGCTCCTATACAAATCATGTTGGTGCTCATGGGTCCTTTTACATGGAAATGCCCAAAACTACAGTGGCAGGGAGCCAAGCCGTTAAGAGCATTGGGCCAGTAACCGAAATTCACTGGTTTCGAATCCCCGAGCCAACCTAGTGAAAAACACCTGATGATGCGGCCTTGAGCAAGGCACTTAACCCTAATTGCTCCTGTAAGTTGCTCTGGGTAAGAGCATCTGCTACATGACAATAATGTAAAACATCAATAAGTTAACAAGACATAGTAAACTACTAACCGTACAGTCTCTAGTTGACCTTTAAATCTTCTTAGGGCTGCAATCCCGTTAACGGGATTGATATGACAACAGCCAGTGAAAGTCCAGAGCGCCAAATTCAATCAACAGAAATCTCATAATTAAAATTCCTCAAACATTCATGTATCTTATAGCATTTTAAAGGTAATTTTGTTGTTAATCCTACCAAAGTGTCCGATTTCAAATAGGATTTACAGCGAAAGTACCACAAACGATTATGTTAGGTCACCGCCAAGTCACAGAAAAATTCTGCCATTTTTCCAGGCAAAGAGAGGAGTCACAAAAAGCACAAAGAGATAAAATGAATCACTAACCTTTGATGATTTTCATCAGATGACACTCATAGGACTTCATGTTACACAATACATATATGTTTTGTTCGATAAAGTGCATATTTATATAAAACAATCTCAGTATACATTGGCGCGTTATGTTCACTAGTTCCAAAAATATCCAGTGATTGTGCAGAGAGCCACATCTATTTACAGAAATACTCAGTATAAATGTTGATGAAAATACAACTGTTATACATGGAATTAGAGATAAACTTCTCCTTAATGCAACCGCTGTGTCAGATTTCAATTATTTTTTACGGAAAAAGCAAACCATGCAATAATCTGAGTACAGCTTTTAGACAACAAAGCAGCCAAAAAGATATCCGCCATTTTGGGTAGTCAACATTAGTCATAAATAGCATTATAAATATTCATTATAGATCTTCATCAGAATGCACTCCCAGGAATCCCAGTTCCACATTAAATGTTTGATATAGTTCGATAATGTCCATCATTTATGTCCAAAGAGCTACTTTTGTTAGCACGTTTGGTAAACAAATCCATAGTCATGAAGCGCATTCCCTAGTTGCAGAAGAAATGTCAAAAAGTTCCGTTACTGTCCATAGAAACATGTCAAACGATGTATGGAATCAATCTTTAGGATGTTTTTAATATAAAACTTCAATTAATATTCCAACCGGAGAATTCCTTTGTCTTCAGAAAAGCAAAGGAACGGGAGATACCTCTCATGTGAAATGCGCGTGACCAGCGCGTTACTGCTGGCAGACCTCCGACTCATTCCTCTCTCATTCCGTCCTACTTCACAGTAGAATCCTCAAAGAAGTTTCTAAAGACGATTGACAGCTAGTGGAAGCCTTAGGAAGTGCAACATAACCAATATCCCACTGTGTATTCAATAGGTGCTGAGTTGAAAATCGACCAACCTCAGATTTCCCACTTCCTGTTTGGATTTCTTCTCAGGTTTTTGTCTGCCATATGAGTTCTGTATACTCACAGACATCATTCAAACAGTTTTATAAACTTCAGTGTTTTCTATCCAATATGAATAATAATATGCATATATTAGCAACTGAGACTGAGGAGCAGGCAGTTTACTCTGGGCACCTTTCATCCAAGCTACTCAATACTGCCCCTGCAGCCATAAGAAGTTATTAACACCTGCCTAGAGTGTATACCTGTAGCCAAGGAGAACAAGCTAAGAGAAGAATGGATGGATGGATGACCACTTCAACTTTATGTTGCCATGGTGATTTAAGACTGAAGAGAGGGAGAGGGGGCAGGGTGAGGGATGAAGTGAGGGATGAGAGGTGAGCTCTGTGACCTCCTCTCACTAGTGAATCTGATTTCCCCTGACATCACACCCAGCAGGGAATCAGTCAAGCTGCCGTCCACACACACACTCTACAAAACAAAGATAGACACCCAGTGTAGGCAGGTTTTAATGGAGGTTGCACTGTATGTTCAGAGAGCCTGAGAGCGAGGTCAGGCTCCTATCACTGTTCCCGTCTCTCATTAGGACAATATCTAGTAGAGGTCGACCGATTATGATTTTTCAACACCGACACCGATTATTGGAGGACCAAAAAAGCCGATGCCGATTAATCGGACGATTTTTATTTATTTATTTGTAATAATGACAATTACAACAATAATGAATGAACACTTATTTTAACTTAATATAATACATCAATAAAATCAATTTAGCCTCAAATAAATAATGAAACATGTTCAATTTGGTTTAAATAATGCAAAAACAAAGTGTTGGAAAAGTAAAAGTGCAACATGTAAAAAAGCTGTTTCAGTTCCTTGCTCAGAACATGAGAACATATGAAAGTTGGTGGTTCCTTTTAACATGAGACTTCAATATTCCAAGGTAAGTTAAGGTAAGTTAATATAGTATTTATAGGACTATTTATCTCTATACCATTTGTATTTCATATACCTTTGACTATTGGATGTTCTTATAGGCACTTTAGTATTGCCAGTGTAACAGTATAGCTTCCGTCCCTCTCCTCGCCCCTACCTGGGCTCGAACCAGGAACACATCGACAACAGCCACACTCGAAGCAGCGTTACCAATCGCTCCACAAAAGCCGCGGCCCTTGCAGAGCAAGGGGAATAACTACTCCAAGTCTCAGAGCGAGTGACGTTTGAAACACTATTAGCACGCACCCCGCTAACTAGCTAGCCATTTCACATCGGTTACACCAGCCATTAGGCTGATAGGCTTGAAGTCAAAAACAGAGCTGTGCTTGCGAAGAGCTGCTGGCAAAACGCATGAAAGTGCTGTTTGAATGAATGCTTACGAGCCTGCTGCTGCCTACCATCGCTCAGTCAGACTGCTCTATCAAATCATAGACTTATTTATAACATAACACACAGAAATACGAGCCTTAGGTCATTAATATGGTCAAATATGGAAACTATCATTTCGAAAACAAAACATTTTTTTCTTTCAGTGAAACCGTTCCATATTTTATCTAACGGGTGGCATCCCTAAGTCTAAATATTGCTGTTACATTGCACAACCTTCAATGTTATGTCATAATTACGTCAAATTCTGGCAAATTAGTTCGCAATGAGCCAGGCTGCCCAAACTGTTGCATATACCCTGACTCTGTGTGCAATGAACGCAAGAGAAGTGACACAATTTCACCTGGTCAATATTGCCTGCTAACCTGGATTTCTTTTTAGCTAAATATGCAGGTTTAAAAATATATACTTCTGTGTATTGATTTTAAAAGGGCATTGGTGTTAATGGTTAGGTACAGTCATCCAACGATTGTTCTTTTTTTGCAAATGCGCTTTTGTTAAATCATCCCCCAGCGTTACATTGATTATATGCAATGCAGGACACGCTAGATAAACTAGTAATATCATCAAGCATGTGTAGTTATAACTAGTGATTATGATTGATTGATTGTTTTTTATAAGATAAGTTTAATGCGAGCTAGCAACTTACCTTGGCTTCTACTGCATTCGCGTAACAGGCAGTCTCCTCGTGGAGTGCAATGTAATCAGGTGGTTAGTGCGTTAGACTAGTTAACTGTAAGGTTCCAATCTGTCGTTCTGCCCCTGAACAAGGCAGTTAACCCACCGTTCCTAGGCCGTCATTGAAAATAAGAATGTGTTCTTAAATATATATATATACAGTGGGGCAAAAAAGAATTTAGTCAGCCACCAATCTCAACCCCATAGAAAATCTTTGGAGGGAGTTGAAAGTCCGTGTTGCCCAGCAACAGCCCCAAAACATCACTGCTCTAGAGGAGATCTGCATGGAGGAATGGGCCAAAATACCAGCAACAGTGTGTGAAAACCTTGTGAAGACTTACAGAAAACGTTTGACCTCTGTCATTGCCAACAAAGGGTATATAACAAAGTATTGAGATAAACTTTTGTTATTGACCAAATACTTATTTTCCACCATAATTTGCAAATACATTTTCTGGATTTTTGTTTCTCATTTTGTCTGTCATAGTTGAAGTGTACCTATGATGAAAATTACAGGCCTCTCATCTTTTTAAGTGGGAGAACTTGCACAATTGGTGGCTGAATAAATACTTTTTTGCCCCACTGTACAGTGCCTTGCGAAAGTATTCGGCCCCCTTGAACTTTGCGACTTTTTGCCACATTTCAGGCTTCAAACATAAAGATATAAAACTGTATTTTTTTGTGAAGAATCAACAACAAGGGGGACACAATCATGAAGTGGAACGACATTTATTGGATATTTCAAACTTTTTTAACAAATCAAAAACTGAAAAATTGGCCGTGCAAAATTATTCAGCCCCTTTACTTTCAGTGCAGCAAACTCTCTCCAGAAGTTCAGTGAGGATCTCTGAATGATCCAATGTTGACGTAAATGACTAATGATGATAAATACAATCCACCTGTGTGTAATCAAGTCTCCGTATAAATGCACCTGCACTGTGATAGTCTCAGAGGTCCGTTAAAAGCGCAGAGAGCATCATGAAGAACAAGGAACACACCAGGCAGGTCCGAGATACTGTTGTGAAGAAGTTTAAAGCCGGATTTGGATACAAAAAGATTTCCCAAGCTTTAAACATCCCAAGGAGCACTGTGCAAGCGATAATATTGAAATGGAAGGAGTATCAGACCACTGCAAATCTACCAAGACCTGCCCGTCCCTCTAAACTTTCAGTTCATACAAGGAGAAGACTGATCAGAGATGCAGCCAAGAGGCCCATGATCACTCTGGATGAACTGCAGAGATCTACAGCTGAGGTGGGAGACTCTGTCCATAGGACAACAATCAGTCGTATATTGCACAAATCTGGCCTTTATGGAAGAGTGGCAAGAAGAAAGCCATTTCTTAAAGATATCCATAAAAAGTGTTGTTTAAAGTTTGCCACAAGCCACCTGGGAGACACACCAAACATGTGGAAGAAGGTGCTCTGGTCAGATGAAACCAAAATTGAACTTTTTGGCAACAATGCAAAACGTTATGTTTGGCGTAAAAGCAACACAGCTCATCACCCTGAACACACCATACCCACTGCCAAACATGGTGGTGGCAGCATCATGGTTTGGGCCTGCTTTTCTTCAGCGGGGACAGGGAAGATGGTTAAAATTGATGGGAAGATGGATGGAGCCAAATACAGGACCATTCTGGAAGAAAACCTGATGGAGTCTGCAAAAGACCTGAGACTGGGACAGAGATTTGTCTTCCAACAAGACAATGATCCAAAACATAAAGCAAAATCTACAATGGAATGGTTCAAAAATAAACATATCCAGGTGTTAGAATGGCCAAGTCAAAGTCCAGACCTGAATCTAATCGAGAATCTGTGGAAAGAACTGAAAACTGCTGTTCACAAATGCTCTCCATCCAACCTCACTGAGCTCGAGCTGTTTTGCAAGGAGGAATGGGAAAAAATGTCAGTCTCTCGATGTGCAAAACTGATAGAGACATACCCCAAGCGACTTACAGCTGTAATCGCAGCAAAAGGTGGCGCTACAAAGTATTAACTTAAGGGGGCTGAATAATTTTGCACGCCCAATTTTTCAGTTTTTGATTTGTTAAATAAGTTTGAAATATCCAATAAATGTCGTTCCACTTCATGATTGTGTCCCACTTGTTGTTGATTCTTCACAAAAAAATACAGTTTTATATCTTTATGTTTGAAGCCTGAAACGTGGCAAAAGGTTGCAAAGTTCAAGGGGGCCGAATACTTTCGCAAGGCACTGTATATATACATATTTTTTTTAATCGGCAAAATTGGCGCCCAAAAATACCGATTTCCGATTGTTATGAAAACTTGAAATCGGCCCTAATTAATCGACCATACCGATTAATCGGTCAACCTCTAATATCTAGTCTAAACCCTATGCCCTATAGTTCACCACATATGCTACTGCATGGCTCTGGTCAGAAGTAGATGCACTATGTGATTGCTATTTTATCTTTGAACTCTGTAAGAAAATGTCATTTAAAAAAAGGTAGTGTACTGTGTAGGGTATAATTTGAGACCAAGTCAGCAGCCTGCTTCGTATCACGGTTACCCTCTCTCATTAGCGTCCAGCTGCTTCCTTTCTTTGCAGATAGCAGGCTGTGTTAATGACAGTGACATTAGTGCTCTTACCGGTAATACTGTAACTCATGGTCATCAACACTCATCAGCACAGCCATTTCCTGCTCTGCTCCTGTTCAGCCCATTGATTATACATCAAATTGGTGTAATTCTCTGTGTGACTTTCCTTCTTGATATCTGCCTCTCTCTCTCACACACACAAAAGGGCACTTCCTGATTTGGCCTTGTTTTAAGGATTGCTCATTAAGAAATGCTTGCGGCCATGACTGAAGCTAAACGAGAGTTGTCTTGGGTGTGTTATGTTTGTATATTGTACCCTGGCAAGTACAGTTGTTTGTCCCTCCCGAGTCATCTTAGCAACAACATAGTAAAATAATCTGAATTAATGTAATGCAAATCAAGAAATCTGTAATAGATTTAGACGTTTATGCTGAGGTCTTAGCGTTGCAATTCTAAATCTAGCTAAGATGTTTGGTGTAGTATTATCTCAAGTAAGAAAATGTGGATGAAAAACTATTCAGTGCACTGCATATAGTCTACTGAGTCAGGAAGGTCTGGCTGCACGCTCAGGACTGATTTCTGAGAACAATAACATGTCTAAAACGTCGTCATCTGCAAGCTGTCAAACTATAAAAAATAAAGCACAAGCTACACACTGTCTATCAGTGCCCAAAATCACTTGTTAGCGAGCTAATTTCCAACTCTGTGTTTGTCAATGAAGCTAGCAAGTAGTAGCTAGCAAGCACATTGAGCAGCCAGGCTGCAGTCATCTTATCAAGTCACCGGCGAGTGGCGACGTGTGTGCTTCACTGCTGTCAAGTTTTTGACAACTTTCTCACTATCTAGTGTGCATCTGTCTGGCAGTGTTTCATAAGGAATCATGCTACAAAACAGGTCACGGTGGGACATAAGATGCTCGCGAATGGGTTTTTGAATACTGACAAGTAGCAGTTGGGATACAACTGAGTTTTATTTCTTGGTGACCAACTTTTTATTTATTTTCTCAAGAGAGAAACTCATAGGGGGCGAGGGGGTTACAGGTACAAAAACAATCAAAGAAATGTATACAAAGATAATCCATTACAGCCCCCCCTCCTTAGACCCCATCCATCTACCCACATCCTACCACTCCACCCAGAAACCATGTTTCTGCGCACACCTCCCACCCCTTCCAATCCCACCCAGCAACCAAGGTTGCTTATCAGCCCCCAATCCGCCCGTGCTCCCCCCCACAACGACCAGAGTGGGAGAAAAAAGATACTCTTGGAGCAAAGATAATAATTTTTAAAAAGTGGAAAAATATGTTTTATTTCAATTGAGCCAATCACACTCACTCAAGTATCTGACATAGGCTTTGGAAAAGCACCCGTGAACAGGCTACCAGTGCGGCAAGTGCCGCTGGTAAGCTTTCTTGACTTGGACATTCATTTTTGCCAAAACATGGCTAACCTAACCTAAACAGCTGCTCATAGTGAAAATGTGTTTGGAGTTACCTTTCTAGCTAATGGTAGAGTTTTCACTTCCTCTTCCAAATAGTGAAAAACTATCAACCAAACTCAGTTTTGGACAAAACACTTTGTAGTCAATTTTGACACTAAAATGTTTGTTTCTGACTCATATTGATGCCTCATAGGCCATTTAAAAGCGGAGCAGTTGGCCTTTAATCATGCTCACTCTTTTAGTTAGTCTCTTTGGTAACTGTCAGTAATAAGCCATTATAAATGTTTTTACCCTCTTTTTCCATGTCAAAATTGTGCATGTGTGTGTGTGTGTATGTGAAGGAGAGCAAGAGAGAGATAAAGATTACCAGAAACCAATGGATTCTCCAATTACCTTGAATGAACTACAGGACAAAATAAAAACCCTCCAACCCAAAAAGGACTGTTGTGTTGATGGTATCCTCAATGAAATGATCAAATATACAGACAACAAATTACAATTGGCTATACTAAAAAAAACTAACATCATCCTTAGCTCTGGCATCTTCCCCAATATTTGGAACCAAGGACTGATCACCCCAAACCACAAAAGTTGAGACAAATTTGACCCCAATAACTACCGTGGGATATGCGTCAACAACAACCTTGGGAAAATCCTCTGCATTATCATTAACAGCAGACTTGTACATTTTATCAGTGAAAACAATGTACTGAGCAAATGTCAAATTGGCTTTTCACCAAATTATCGTACGACAGACCACATATTCACCCTGCACACCCTAATTGACCAACAAACAAACCAAAACAAAGGCAAAGTCTTCTCATGCTTTGTTGATTTCAAAAAAGCTTTGACTCAATTTGGCATGAGGGTCTGCTATACAAACTGATGGAAAATGGTGTTGGGGAAAAAACATACGACATTATAAAATCCATGTACACAAACACCAAGTGTGTGGTTAAAATTTGCAAAAAAAACATGTCTTCCCACAGGGCCATATGTCTTCAACATATATATATCACCGAATTGGTGAGGGCACTAGAACAGTCTGCAGCACCCGGCCTCACCCGACTAGAATCTGAAGTCAAATGTCTACTGATGATCTGGTGCTTCTGTCACCAACCAAGGAGGGCCTACAGCAGCACCTAGATCTTCTGCAAAGATTCTCAGACCTGGACCTTCTATGCCATCAAAAGGAACATAACATTTGAAGTACCAATTAGGATCTGGCTAAAAATTATTGAATCAGTTCTAAAACCCATTGCCCTTTGTGGTTGTGATGTCTGCTCACCAACCAAGAATTCACAAAACGGGACAAACACCAAATTGATACTGCATGCAGAATTCTGCAAAAATATCCTCTGTGTACAGCGCAAAACACCAAATAATGCACGCAGAGCAGAATTAGGCTGCTAACTTTCAAAATCCAAAAAAGAGCTGTTAAATTCTACAACCACCTAAAAAGGAAGCAATTCCCAAACCTTCCATAACAAAGCAATCACCTACAGAGAGATGAACCTGGAGAAGAGTCCCCTAAGCAAGCTGGTCCTGGGGCTCTGTTCACAAACACAAACAGATCCCACTGAGCCCCAAGACAACAACACAATTAGACCCAACCAAATCACCAAATCATGAGAAAACAAAAAGAGAATTACTTGACACATTGGAAATAATTAACAAACAAAAAAAACTGAGTAAACTAGAATGCTATTTGGCCCTAAACTGAGAGTACACAGCGGCAGAAATACCTGACCACTGTGACTGACCCAAACTTACTCACAGTTTGACCCAAAAACACTCACAAACTTTTACAGATGCACAATCGAGAGCATCCTGTCGGGCTGTATCACCGCCTGGTACGGCAATTGCTGCACCCATAACCATAAGGCTCTCCAGAGGGTAGTGAGGTCTGCACAATTCATCACCGGGGGAAAACTACCTGCCCCCCAGGACACCTACAACACCCGATGTCACAGGAAGGCCAAAAAGATCATAGAGGACAACAACCACCCGAGCCACTGCCTGTTCACCCCGCTATCATCCAGAAAGCGAGGTCAGTACAGGTGCATTTAAGTGGGGACCGAGAGACTGAAAAACAGCTTCTATCTCAAGGCCATCAGACTGTTAAACAGCCATCACTAACATTGAGTGGCTGCTGCCAACATACTGACTCAACAATAGCCACTTTAATAATGGAAAAATTGATGTAATAAATGTATCACTAGCCACTTTAAACAATGCCACTTTATATAATGTTTGCATACCCTACATTACTCATCTCATATGTATATACTGTACTCTGTACCATCTACTGTATCTTGCCTATGCCGTTTAGCCATCACTCATTCATATATTTGTATGTATATATTATTATTCATGCCTTTACACTTGTTTGTATAAGGTAGTTGTTGTGAAATTGTTAGGCTAGATTACTTGCTAGATATTACTGCATGGTTGGAACTAGAGGCACAAGCATTTCGCGACACTCACATTAACATCTGCTAACCATGTGTATGTGACAAATAAAATTGGATTTGATTTGACTTAAGGAAAGCTTTGACTACTGTCTGTACAGTCTCAGTGAGCATAGCCTTGCTATTGACAAAGGCCGACATAGGCAGACCTGGCTCTCAAGAACAAAACGAGGTGGAAACTGAGCTGCACTTCCTAACCTCCTGCCAAATGCATGACCATATTGGAGACACATATTTCCCTCAGATCCACAAAGAATTCTAAAACAATCCTGATTTTGATCAACTCATATCTATTGGGTGAAATACCTAAGTGTGCAATCACAGTAGCAGGATTTGTGACCTGTGCCACAAGAAAAGGGCAACCAGTGAACAAACACCATTGTAAATACAACCCATATTTATATATTTATTTTCCCTTTTGTACTTTAACCATGTGCTCATCATTACAACTGTGTATATATACATAATATGACATTTGTAATGTCTTTAGTCTTTTGGAACTTCTGTGAGTAATGTTTACTGTTATTTCACTTTTGTTTATTTCACTTTTGTATATTGTTTAATTTGTGTTGGCAATGTTAACATATGTTCCCATGTCAATAAAGCCTCTTGAACGGATAAACTACTTGAAGGGTTTCTTTCTTGCCCTGCACCAACACACCTGGTTTACATAAAGAGCAAGTTGATTAGACAATTATATCAGGTGTGTTGTTTCTGGCCTCTGGGAAAGAAAACGACCAGCCAAGTTGATCTCAATTCCTCACACTCTTCCAATACATCTGGACCTTTCTGGCACTTCCGAAATTCAGCTCGAAAACAAAGTACCGAAGCCTGGCGGGAGTCCATTTCCACTGCCGTTTTGCTGTGACAAACCTTTGATCACATGTTTTCCGGCCTAAACAACCCACGTCTGTGTTTCAAAAAGTGAACAATGTTGTGATGTTAGTTCATATGTAACGAATATGTAACAGAATGTTAGCTGCAGATGTTACTGGAATACAATGTAACATTGCGGCGTTGATCGATCCGCTACTTACGTATCTGCTGATGAGATTCCGTAGCACGCTAAAATCCATTCTTTTGACAGCTCCCCGTTTGCAATTATTTACTGTCCACTTTCCAGTCTCCTTGGATCTTTACCGACGCTACCCAATGTTCATCTCTATCCACGCATCCATCGCTCACGAGCGCTCTGTCTCTCCATCTATATGAGCGCGAGAAAGCAGCGGTCTTTTAGTTGGCTGTTTTGATTTTCATGTAATTTTGGACAGCCATGCAACGGAGTAATGTGATGCAGCTATTCTTGCTGCTTATGCTGCGTTCACGCGTTAGTCGGAACTGGGAAACTCTGACATTTTCGACTTGCAACCTGGTTGAACGTGGCACATGTAGAAATACAACCAGTTAACAAGTTCCGACTAGCACATGAACGCGGCAATCGTTTTCGGGAATGTCCCTTTTTTCACAACGAATAAAAGTTTCCTAAACTGATCATTGAAAATGCTTGAAGAGTTAATTTTCACTGGTTCTCCTTTGTGTTTTTTCTTCTTCTTTTCCTTCTATAAATCTCTTTTCATATGTCTTTCCCTCCAGTCCCGCTCTCTTTTTGCTCTGTTATGGTGCACATACGAATAGCTGTTTGCCTCCATACGTCAGAATGCTGCGCCTGCGTAGTGCAATTTCTTTCACCCCATGCTGATTTCAATGAAAATGAATCTGTGTGCGACATAACGGTTTATTCGAGAGAGGAAGAGGCTATTTACTCCGCCCAAAATCTGTTCGCGTGAGATAAGACCTTTTTTGTATGGAGGTCTATCGTGTCGAATTATGTGAGGCTTATGTGATCGAAATAGAAGTTTCGTAATGTTTAGGCTGTTACAAAAAAGTGGATGCACGTGGCATTATGCAGTGGTGTCGTTAGGTCTGGGCTTCCGGGGCATTAGCCCCAGGTGTTTTTGATCCAGCCCCATACCTTTTGATGGTCAACATTTATTTTATAGTTTTTTTTTTTTTGATTACATTTCAGTCTGATGAGTTTCCATAACCACACATCACTTGCGCTATGCAAGAATTTAAACAATACAGTATAGTGCGCTAGGCAATAGCAGTCACTGCAAGAAGCACCTGGAGTGATGTAGTGCCTGCTGTGATTGGTCGAGATTTTACAACTCAGTGGACCACTCAAGTCCCTTGACCCTTCGACCCCTTACAGTACTTTTGTTTGTCAATGGGCATGTTCAAGTGTATCACTTTGTTTGGTCACTCACAGCCTTCCAAAGTGTGTTGCATTATGTGAATACAATTATTTGACTTGTGCCTAGATGTTGACTGCATGAACTTAACAAAAATCTTGTGATTGTTTCACCTTTATTTAACTAGGCAAGTCAGTTAAGAATACATTCGTATTTACAATGACCGCCCTCCCCTAACACAGAGGATGTTGGACCAATTGTGCGCCTCCCTATGAGACTCCCGATCACAGTTTTGATACAGCCCAGGATTGAACCAGGGTCTGTATTGACACCTCTAACACTGTGATGCAGTGCCTTAGACTGCTGCGCCACTTGGGAGATTAAAGGTCAAGAAGTTTTGACTTCAGTCAACTGCAAGTTTCTGCAGTTGCTCTGCACCAACTTCATACTGCCATCACCTGCATTGTGGGATGTTCTACTGTCAACCAACCATTAGGGAGGTTTGTTTGACCCACACGAACATGACCAAAGACATTGCTAAAACAGGAACAAACTTTTCCGCATTTCATGTATACAGTGGATATGTACAAATGAATGTGATATTTGAGGCTCTCTCTCACCTTCCTAATATTGAGTTGCACCCCCAGCCTCAATTCGTTGGGGCATGGACTCTACGAGGTGTCAAAAGCATTCCACAGGGATTCTGGCCCATGTTGACTCCAGTGCTTCCCACAGTTGTGTCAAGTTGGCTGGATGTCCTTTGGGTGGAGGACCAGTCTTGATACACTCGGGAAACTGTTGAGCTTCATTAAATAGTACCCGCAAAACACCAGTCTCAACATCAACAGTGAAGGGGCGACTCCGGGATTCTGGCCTTCTAGGCAGAGTTCCTCTGTCCAGTGTCTGTGTTCTTTTGCCCATTTTAATATTTTATTTTTTATTGGCCAGTCTGAGATATGTCTTTTTTTTTTCAACTCTGCCTAGAAGGGCAGCATCCCAGAGTCGCCGCTTCACTGTTGACATTGAGACGGGTGTTTTGCGGGTACTATTTAATGAAGCTGCTAGTTGAGGAATTGTGAGGCGTCTGTTTCTCAAACTAGACACTCTAATGTAGACACTAACTAGACACTCTAATGTCCTCTTGCTCAGTTGTGCACCGGGGCTTCCCACTCCTATTTCTATTCTGGTTGGAGCCAGTTTGCGCTGTTCTGTAAGGGAGTAGTACACAGCGTTGTACAAGATGTTCAGTTTCTTGGCAATTTCTCGCATGGAATAGCCTTCATTTCTCAGCACAAGAATAGACTGCAGAGTTTCAGTAGAAAGTTATTTGTTTCTGGCCATTTTGAGTTTGTAATCAAACCCACAAATGCTGATACTCCAGATACTCAACTAGTCTCAAGAAGGACAGTTTTATTGCTTCTTTATTCAGAACAACAGTTTTCAGCTGTGCTAACATAATTGCAAAAGGGTTTTCTAATGATTATTTAGCCTTTTAAAATGGTAATCTTGGATTAGCTAACACAACGTGTCATTGGAACAAAGGTATGATGGTTGCTGATAATGGGCCTCTGTACGCCTATGTAGATATTCCATTAAATATATTATTCCGTTTCCAGCTACGATAGTCATTTACAACATTAACAATGTCTACACTGTATTTCTGATCAATTTGATGTTATTTTAATGGACAAAAATGTTGCTTTTCTTTCAATTATCCATGTTTATTACTCTTGTTATTCACTTAGCTACTTACTTCCTATTGTTGTTGCGTTTTCGAGATGTTAAAGGTGCTACACATAGGATTTATTTTTTGCATTGTAATTAAAGAAAAGGTCCATAATATATATGTAGTAATAGTGAAATAATTACTTATCCACCAGTGTTGTGATTGGCTGGGATATCCGCCTATTGATGTCAAAATGGGAAAGCTGTTCTGACTCTGTGGCTGTGTTATCTAGTGCAGGTATTGTGCGTACCATCGGAGGTACACCAAATAGAAATGTGATTCACATTCAAAAGAATTATAATAATTCTTCACATTTCCAAACATGTATATTTTCCAACGGGGCTATACATTTGGGTGAGGTTTTTTTCTCGCCTGAGTAGCCTTGTTTCACTGCCAAAAAATCAAATTAAACCATCTAGTGTTCTAAAAAAAGAACAACACAAATAACAACACTAGGTAGCCCAGTCAAATAATTAACATCCAATCACATTAACCGTTACTCTCTCCAGGGAATTCCACTAACAGTCCATATGTAGCCAAGCGTAGCTGCTGCTCATGTTGGTATCTGTACTGATGGTGCTCAAAAGCCATGACAGGGAGACATGCTGGAGTGGTAATGTGCAAGCAGTTGCTCCCAACGTCACTTGGGTACACTGCAGCATCCACCAAGAGGCTCTTGCTGCCAAGGGAATGTCTGACAGCTTGAAAGATGTTTTGGACACTACAGTGAAAATGGTTAACTTTGTTAAGTTCTGCATCCTCAAATGGTATGTAAATCTAAAAAATCTCACATTAGCTGGAAGAACTGACGAAATTAAATGAACCATTTCATTTCATGAACCATTTCATTTCATGAACCATTTCATTTCATGAACCATTTCAGAGGTCTTATAACTTATTCCAGTCTACAGGCATTTTTGGGGGCTCATGTCTCTTTATATTCATATAGCCTAGGATGCTTATTCTTATCTGTCATGTTTAGAGTGGGGAGGCAGGGTAGCCTAGTGCGGCAGGGTAGCCGGGTAGCAGTAGGGTAGCCTAGTGGTTAGAGCATTGAACTAGTAACCAAAGGTTGCAAGATTAGATCCCTGAGCTGACAAGGTACAAATCTGTCGTTATGCCCCTGAACAAGGCAGTTAACCCACTGTTCCTAGACTGTCATTGTAAATAAGAATGTGTTCTTAACTGACTTGCCTAGTTAAATAAAGGTACAAAAAAAGAGTTGTGTTTCACTGTTATGCAGACACTTGTATTTTTCATTACAGTTGAGTTGCCCTGGTCCTGTCAATTTGTCATTTAGAAAACAGCCCATGGGGCATCGATAAGAGCCACAAACATTTATTCCACTGTTAAAATTGACTACAAAGTGTAAATAGGATAATTTTGGTCATAAAGTCAGCCTCGTCCAAAACCAGACTTGTGGTTGTGACTGCGAGACTTGTGGTTGTGACTGCATCACAACGTAAATTAAGATTGGGTTTGTTTCAATCCTGCGCACATGCCAACGTCTGGCAGGACAGAGGTAATTATCAATTCGGGGTGCAGCTGCACGCGACCCAATTGTAATGCCTGTGGTAAGTTTGAGTTGACTTTGCATATCCCTATATGGCTAGTTAGGGACCATCGGTAAATTACAGAATGTATATGGGACAATATGTTAAAATTCCAATAGCTCCACATTTCTATTACTTAAAAACCTCAAACAACTATACATTGTAGAAATTCATACACAAATATTGAAAGCATTTAATTAGAAAACTAAAAGGTGTACAGCATGAAAATATTGTCACTGACTATCCAAAGTCAAAGTCAGGTCTCACACTAGCCGGCTGAAGCTAATTGTCTAAATCATTTGGCTAACTCTTCCAACCTGTGAATACACACACGAGACACACACATCAAACCCCACCCAGAAACAAACTCACGTTTGAATTCAGTCATGGTCGCTAGCATTTCTTCATGAACCAAATGTAAAACAAGGCCAAATCAGAAAGTGCCCTTTAAAACTAACTATTGACATGTTGTACCTCTACCGTGCTACCTTTCAGATAAGCCATGAGGACAGATGGGAACAGCAGGACAGTGGAACACTTAGAACAGCATCAGCCAGGGGAACTGGTAAGGAAGAGGATGACCCAGACACAGGCCCAAAACCAGTTAAACTACCCCAGTATCCTATTGAACGTTTTGGATTGCAAGAGTAAAGAGACACACCAGACAAGACATACAGCAACAGAAGAGTAGGATATGATGGAGAGAGACACCAGATAAGACTTAATAACAGAAGAATAGGTGATGGAGAGAGACACCAGATAAGACTTAATAACAGAAGAATAGGTGATGGAGAGAGACACCAGACAAGACACAGAGACAGCAACAGAAGAATAGGTGATGGAGAGAGACACCAGATAAGACTTAATAACAGAAGAATAGGTGATGGAGAGAGACACCAGACAAGACACAGAGACAGCAACAGAAGAATAGGTGATGGAGAGAGACACCAGATAAGACTTAATAACAGAAGAATAGGTGATGGAGAGAGACACCAGACAAGACACAGAGACAGCAACAGAAGAATAGGTGATGGAGAGAGACACCAGACAAGACACAGACAGCAACAGAAGAATAGGTGATGGAGAGAGACACCAGACAAGACACAGACAGCAACAGACAAGACACAGACAGCAACAGACAAGACACAGACAGCAACAGAAGAATAGGTGATGGAGAGAGACACCAGACAAGACACAGACAGCAACAGACAAGACACAGACAGCAACAGACAAGACACAGACAGCAACAGAAGAATAGGTGATGGAGAGAGACACCAGACAAGACACAGACAGCAACAGACAAGACACAGACAGCAACAGACAAGACACAGACAGCAACAGAAGAATAGGTGATGGATAGTGTTCCAGAGTAGAGAGTATTCCAGATTAGGGAGTGTTCCAGAGTAAAGAGTATTCCAGATTAGGGAGTGTTCCAGAGTAGAGAGTGTTCCAGAGTAGAGAGTGTTCCAGAGTAGAGTGTTCCAGAGTTTAGAGTGTTCCAGAGTTTAGAGTGTTCCAGAGTTTAGAGTGTTCCAGAGTAGAGAGTGTTCCAGAGTAGAGAGTGTTCCAGAGTAGAGAGCGTTCCAGAGTAGAGAGTGTTCCAGAGTAGAGAGTGTTCCAGAGTAGAGAGTGTTCCAGAGTGAGAGTGTTCCAGAGTTTAGAGTGTTCCAGAGTAGAGAGTGTTCCAGAGTAGAGAGTGTTCCATAAGTAGAGAGGGTTCCAGAGTATAGAGACCCACAATTACAACTTTAATTGAGTACTGGCAGTGTCTGCTGTGGCAGGTGGGAAGGTGCAAGTTACCTCCAAAAAATCTAATCTCTCAATGTTCTAATCGCTCAATGTTCATCTCATGGTGCACCAAATTCATGCATTTAGCCGTTGACATTTGGTCGAAAATGCCCCTACTGGCTTTGGGCTAATCCCTGAATGTTTTCAAATCCTAGTAACGCCCCTGGCATTCTGGCAACTTTAGGAAAAAACGACCTATACCCATTTCAGAAGATGTGGTATATTACCTGTAAAAAATACAAGGCAATGTTTATAATGACCCCTTTCAAACAGCAATGTTGATATGACCCCTTTCAAACAGCAATGTTGATATGACCCCTTTCAAACAGCAATGTTTATAATGACCCCTTTCAAACAGCAATGTTTATAATGACCCCTTTCAAACAGCAATGTTTATAATGACCCCTTTCAAACAGCAATGTTTATAATGACCCCTTTCAAACAGCAATGTTGACCCCTTTCAAACAGCCCCCTATTTACCACTTTCTTGCAGGTTTACCCCTTTCATATGTACAGCATAGTGAGTTAGCATGGCTTCTCAGAGTCAAGGATGAATAGGATTATATATCTGGTGTTAGACTGGCTAAGATAAATGTTTTAGAGCTTTAAATGGAGTCTACACATGTTTTATGGTTCTCTGTTTGGTGGATGTACTTCTGTTTGCTGTTGTTTTCCCAAGCCACTGTCTCTCACTCTCAAACATATCATCTACAGGTACAAGACTATACATGATGTATGTATACTTGGAAGTCTTTCAATGTTAACATCCTGAAACACACACCCACTTCCCCCTTGCTTTGTTTCATTTTCTTCTTTCCTTGGCCCCTGTCGCACCCCTGTCTCTATCTCCTCCCCCTGTTGCTTCACTGTCTCTGGCTCCCCCCTCGCTCCGTCTTTCTCTCCTTCTCCCCAATTTCTCTCTCTACTGTCCCCTGTCTCCGACCCCTGTGTGTGTGTGTGTGTGTATGTGTGTGTGTGTGTGTGTGTGTGTGTGTGTGTGTGTGTGTGTGTGTGTGTGTGTGTGTGTGTGTGTGTGTGTGTGTGTGTGTGTGTGTGTGTGTGTGTGTGTGTGTGTGTGTGTGTGTGTGTGTGTGTGTGAATAAGTGTTTTTGTTGTTGAAGTGACCAGGATACTAATATTATATTTCTACGTATGTGTCTTTGCTCCTGGTCAACTGATACACCTGCTGCCAACCACACCCATTGTAAAGGCCCTGAAGGCTTAATAATGTATTGTTCTGTGTAGATGAAGGGACGAGAGAGAGGAAGAGATAGGGAGGACAAGGAAGAATGGAAAGTGAAAGGGAGACGAGATGAATGTAAAATAGACTGAGGGGAGGAGGAGGGAGATATAAAATCAAATCAAATCTAATTTTACTGGTAGCAGATGTTAATGCGAGTGTAGCGAAATGCTTGTGCTTCTAGTTCCGATAGTAATATCTAACAAGTAATCTAACAATTCCACAACAACTACCTAATACACACAAATCTAAGTAAAGGGATGGAATAAGAATATGTACATATAAATATATGGATAAGCGATGACCAAGCGACATAGGCAAGATGCAATAGATGGTATGGAATACAGTATATACATATGAGATGAGTAATGCAAGAAATGTAAACATTATTAAAGTGACTAGTGATCCATTTATTAAAGTGGCCAATGATTTCGAGTGTATGTAGGCAGCAGCCTCTTTGTGTTCGTAATGGCTGTTTAACAGCCTTGAGATAGAAGCTGTTTTTCAGTCGCTCAGTCCCAGCTTCGATGCACCTGTACTGACCTCGCTTTCTGGATGGTAGCGGCGTTAACAGGCAGTGGCTCGGGTGGTTGTTGTCCTAGATAATCTTTTTGGCCTTCCTGTGACATCGGGTGCTGTAGGTGTCCTGGAGGGCAGGTAGTTTTCCCCCGGTGATGCGTTGTGCAGACCACACCATTCTTGCAGTGTATTGCAAAGGAGAGCCTTTCGGTTGTGGGCGGTGCAGTTGCCGTACCTGGCGGTGATACAGCCCGATAGGATGCTCTCAATTGTAAGTTTGTGAGGGTTTTAGGTGACAAGCCAAATTTCTTCAGACTCCTGAGGTTGAAGAGGCACTGTTGCTCCTGTTGTTCTTTCTTCACCTGCTGTTGCTCTTTCTTCACCACACTGGCTGTGTGGGTGGACCATTTCAGTTTGTCCGTGATGTGTACGCGGAGGAACTTAAAACGTTCCACCTTCTCCACTGCTGTTCCGTCAATGTAGATAGGGGGGTACTTCAAGGATGATACCTCAAGGATGATACCTCAAGGATGATCAATGGAAACCAGATGCACCTGAGCTCAACTTCCAGTCTCATAGCAAAGGGTCTGAATACTTATTGTATGTGAAGAAGGTATTTCTGTTTTTTATTTTTAATACATTTGCAAAAAATGATAAAAACCTGTTTTCGCTTTGTCATTATGGGGTATTTTAGATTAAAAAGGCATGGGATCTGTATCAGTGGTAACTGGCAAATCTGGAGGGAGGTGGGGGATGTTGTTAAACCATGAGGGCTGTTTGCAGTTCAAATTCAGGAGGTGTTAAACATTACAAGTGTTAATGAAAAAAAACATTTGCACAGACCTGACACCTGTATTTTGGTATTCTGAGTGACTAGGTCTTTAGGTGTCTTTTATTTTTCCATGTTTTTTCCATGTTCTGCTCCCCTCTCAGATATATTAATTAGTAGGATTTTGGTCTGTGTATGAAAGGGATATTAGTTGTGCCTGTTGTTCACACACGTATCTGCCCTCTCATTGGCTAGAATGGTCCCACCTGATTGCGCCTGCCTTCAAACATTGAGGACATTGTTAGAAACACAGTACAGTCTTTGATATAGCCTAAACCCCTTTCCATTTCTGGGAAAGGGAATTCATGCAGTGATTTTCAATCTGCCGGCTGTGGTCGCATAGTCATATTCTATTTGAAGAGTTTTTATCAATAATTGATATAGGCCTAAAATCCATCTATTTCAGGTTTAGTCTACATCATTTTTTTATGATATGAATTAGCATTTTGCTGGCTGGGTTGGTTTCCCTTCAGCTGAAGTTTGTGTAAAAAATGGTGTAATTTTAGGAGACATTCCCCTGTGTACTACCACATGCTTCCGTAACCTGCTTTCCAGTGGTGTAAAGTACATAAGTAAAAGTATTTTTAAGTACTACTTAAGTCGTTTTTTTGGGGGTGTCTGTGCTTTACTTTACTATTTATATATTTGACTACTTTCACTTTTACTCCACTACATTCCTAAAGAAAATAATGTACTTTTTACTCCTTTTCCCTGAAACCAAAAAGTACTTGTTACATGTTGAATGCTTAGCAGGACAGGAAAATGGTCTAATTCATGCACTTATCAAGAGAACATCCCCGGTCATCCCTACTGCCTCTGATCTGGCAGACTCACTAAACACAAATGCTTAGTTTGTAAATGATGTCTGAGTGTTGAACTGTGCCCATGGCTGGCCGTAAATTGAAAAAAAAAAAAATAATTGTGTTATCTGGTTTGCTTAATATAAGACATTTTAAATGTATACTTCTACTTTTCATACTTAAGTATATTTAGAACCGAATACTTTCAGACTTTTACCCAATAAGTATTTTACTGGATGACTTTCACGTTTACTTGAGTCATTTTCTTTGAAGGTATATTATTACTTTTACTCCAGTTTGAAAATGAGGTACTTTTTCCTCCACTGCTGTTTTCAAAATGAGGATTCCCCTACCTCCACGCTCTTTAAACCCTAGCCTCGTGGACACTAACGTTTGGCAAAAAGTCCCCTATGATTTCACCCCATCGATAGATTTACAATAGAATGCAATACACTGCAAATGTGGTAATTGTTGGCAACTTGGCAAAATAAATGTTAATCATTTAAAGACTGAAAGAGAGAGAGAGAGAGAGAGAGAGAGCGCTCACATCAGCAGACAAAACAATTATGGCCTTAAGTGTAAGCGAGGAAGAGAAGCTATCACGCATTATTTCATCCATAAGTAACCATAACAATGCATGTATTAGGCCTGTCATTGAGATAGTACATGTTAATTGCTCTAGTCTGGCGTACAGCCTGACATAACATATTGCTTGCCAGGATTGCTCAGAGTGTAAACAAGAACTCAATTCTCACCTTACTCCCATGACTATGTATTTGTTGAGCTGAGCATATGGAAAGACAAATTAAAAATAGCCTCTTCTCCCATCAGAATACGATTCATTGGCTGCAGAATACCAGGGTGTCTGATTGTCTGCTCCAGATATTTCATTTGTGGAGTTAAGACTTTAAATTAGCATCGATGCTATTAATAATGCATAGGGATCCAGCACTTCCAGCGCTAATGTGCTAGCACTGGCTGTCGCTGTTAATTATTAATCGAGTATTAATCGAGTATTACAAGTCACATAGGCTATGTTGTGTTGTGGTTTTGAAATGTATTGCTGGCATTGTTTTGTGTTGAATGTATAACTGAGGGTGGATTACCATTCATTCATTTGTCCCCAGAGCACCAAGATTAACTCAAGCTAAAACCAGTTCCCCAACTGAGTTCTAGGTTTGTACTGCAAGGTGGCCAGATAGAATGGGATGGTTTGGTTTCATGTTTGGCCCAATGAATAGCAAGGAGGAGTGTTTGTACTTTCGGTTGTTGCCTTGGTTATCTCATAGATGACTGCTCACCATAGCTCCAGTTGACTGGAGGAAATGGGTCAGCGCTAATGCTCCTCTGCCCGCTGGCTGTCTAATTGAGGGGGTGCAGGTCACAGCGCATGAGAGACCAGCAGTAAATAGGCCACTGGGTAACCAACATCACAGGAAGTGGATAGCAGTGGCTTCTGTGGGTAGTTCAGGGTAGGTTACTCTGGTCTGGTGGAGCAGTGGCTTCTGTGGGTAGTTCAGGGTAGGTTACTCTGGTCTGGTGGAGCAGTGGCTTCTGTGGGTAGTTCAGGGTAGGTTACTCTGGTCTGGTGGAGCAGTGGCTTCTGTGGGTAGTTCAGGGTAGGTTACTCTGCTCTGGTGGAGCAGTGGCTGCTGTGGGTAGTTCAGGGTAGGTTACTCTGGTCTGGTGGAGCAGTGGCTGCTGTGGGTAGTTCAGGGTAGGTTACTCTGGTCTGGTGGAGCAGTGGCTTCTGTGGGTAGTTCAGGGTAGGTTACTCTGGTCTGGTGGAGCAGTGGCTGATGTGGGTAGTTCAGGGTAGGTTACTCTGGTCTGGTGGAGCAGCGGCTTCTGTGGGTAGTTCAGGGTAGGTTACTCTGGTCTGGTGGAGCAGTGGCTTCTGTGGGTAGTTCAGGGTAGGTTACTCTGCTCTGGTGGAGCAGTGGCTGCTGTGGGTAGTTCAGGGTAGGTTACTCTGCTCTGGTGGAGCAGTGGCTGCTGTGGGTAGTTCAGGGTAGGTTACTCTGGTCTGGTGGAGCAGTGGCTGCTGTGGGTAGTTCAGGGTAGGTTACTCTGGTCTGGTGGAGCAGTGGCTGCTGTGGGTAGTTCAGGGTAGGTTACTCTGGTCTGGTGGAGCAGTGGCTGATGTGGGTAGTTCAGGGTAGGTTACTCTGCTCTGGTGGAGCAGTGGCTTCTGTGGGTAGTTCAGAGTAGGTTAGTCTGGTCTGGTGGAGCAGTGGCTGCTGTGGGCAGTTCAGGGTAGGTTACTCTGCTCAGGTGGAGTAGTGGCTGCTGTGGGTAGTTCAGGGTAGGTTACTCTGGTCTGGTGGAGCAGTGGCTGCTGTGGGTAGTTCAGGGTAGGTTACTCTGGACTGGTGGAGCAGTGGCTGCTGTGGGTAGTTCAGGGTAGGTTACTCTGGTCTGGTGGAGCAGTGGCTGCTGTGGGTAGTTCAGGGTAGGTTACTCTGGTCTGCTTCACTCCTTCATTTCAGGTTGCTGTTTACTTTCCCATGACTGAATCTATCTGAGAGAGAGGAAATGTGAAGGCAACAGAGATATAAACTTTGAATAACAGATCTAACATCAGATTACCCTAACCCCAATCCAAACCTTAATCTAGGGAAATTGAAAAATATCTGACCCTGTATCAGTGTTTTAGCTTATTCCCAACATGTAGGCTAAGCCACTAGGTCACTAGCCCAACCATACATTGTTTTGATTCACAGTGGAAATAAGATGGTAGAGGGATCTAAAAAGATTTTTCCTGTGCTGCGCGTTTTCCACTGGTACTAAATGTACCCTGGGGTGGTTTAATATCAGTTCATTAGAGAGTAGTGACAGGTGTAGGTCTACTTCCACCACCCCAGGGAGCATGTCTGGCTGAGGATGATGAATAAACACTGTGGACAGTGGCCTTGGTAGAAGAGCATGCAGGGACTCACTTGTGTTACCAGACAGTTTAGGGCCAGAAAGGTAGATTGTCACAGGAGGACAGAGGGATAGCACTTCAGCCAATGATGTTCTGCGGTTGACTAAGTTTTTTAAAAAGTAACAATTGTTGGGCAAAATCGACTGCAAAAACACCAGGAAATCTGATTTTAATTCAATAAATATGTTTCCAAGTATAGTAGAGAGACACGTGATCATATACAAATGTAAGCCAGGTTTGATATGATCATGTTTCAGTCATACATTATATCTGTTTGCACTCCACAAAATATTTGTAATTATTTTTACAATCTTGTCGTTTTAGCGGGCTGGTGGCCTGACGCTCATAACTGCTAGGCTACCTGTCGACCCGGCCTGTACCTGCCCCCTGACCATCCCCTCAAGAAAAAATCGGCCCACACATGAATCGAGTTGATGAACCCTGCATTAGAGGAATCGTTCAGGATGAAATATGAGTATGTGCCGCCATCTAGTGGTGTGTTGTTGAACATGCACCCTTCAGATTTTCTAATTCATCGCTCCATGTCGTGGATCCAGCAGTGTTGAAAGTCAGTAAACATCCATCAGAACAAAATACTCTGCCGTGGCACACATAAAGTCGAGCCGAATCAAATGACTGGATTTAAAATAAACAAAAGAGATGTGAATGAGCGAGTGAGTGTACATGTATGTGCGCGAACCTTGTTGACTTTGTGATTGAGCGAGTGACTTTATGAATGTGGGTTTTAGACACTTTGTGAAACTTGGTGATTATGTGAATGAGGTCATGTGTAAGTGTACATGGAAGGAGCATGTAGCAGCGTAATGATAATAGGTGTTTGTCTGTGTCGTTGGCGGTGGTGCTGGGCGCCCCGTCTCTCTCCTCTCCAAGCCCAGTGTGGGAGCCAGGAGAGGGGCTTAAAGCTGCGTTTGGAGACCGGAGCTGTGGAGATCCCAGGGAGAGAATGCCTGGCACTGCCAAATAGGATTTGGGAAGGAGCGATGAAGCGAGAGGGAGACTCTGCCAAGTACTCTCTACGGCTTTGGTGCCCCCCTCACCCCTCCAACACGCACATGCATTCACGCATACACATGCTTGGTAGCATAATGAGAAGGACACTGTGACATAAACAACTTATACAACACGCTAATCCTGCCGGGTCTATAGCAGGTGCCGTGTGCGTGTGCATGTGTGTGTGAGCGACTGTGCGTCTGTGCATGCGTTTGTGTGTTAGCGTCACATACGGCTGGTGACAGATATAAGAGCCAATGGCAGACAGAGAGAGAGAGAGAGACGACAGAGACAGAGACAGAGGGAAAGACAGAGAGAGACAGAGAAAGACAGAGAGAGACAGAGGAAGACAAAGAGAGACAGAAAGACAAAGAGAGACAGACAGAGAGAGAGAGAGAAAGAAAGACAGAGAGAAAGACAGAGAGACAGAGAGAAAGACAGAGAGAAAGACAGAGAGAGAGCAAGAGAGAGAGAGAGAAAGACAGAGAGAGACAGAGAGAGACAGAGAGAGAGAGAGAGAGAGAGAGAGAGAGAGAGAGAGAGAGAGAGAAAGACAGAGAGAGAGACAGAGAGAGAGAGAGAAAGACAGAAAGAGAGAGAGAGATTGCCAATGACAGTCTTCTAGTATCACTTACATGGCTGTCAATTGAGGTGATTGATTTTCCGCCTCCCCTTATCAAGGGTGACAGCCACTACCCCGTAACACACACACACACACACACACACACACACACACACACACACACACACACACACACACACACACAAACACACACACACACAATGGGGGGTGAAGGGTGAATAAATCTGTCTTGGAAATGATGCAGGGGATGAATGAGAGGGGGATGAGTTGTGAAGATCTGAGTGTCTTATAAAAAGCGAGGAATCTTTCCCCTCAGCAGATGCTTGGCTTTGAAGCATTTCAATTTCTTCCCACATCTGTCTTTTTATCTGAGTTTTATCTAAGATCAGCTAGTCCTGTTTCTCAGAAAAACCCCTAGGAGAGGAGCAGAGAGTCTTAGTGAGTGGTCCTGTACATTTGAGTCCAAAGTAAATGATCCTTGAGTTCTGAACAGGAGAGAATGTCTTGATGTCCATCAGATCTGGTCATATACATGCATATTTGCATATGTGCTTTTGTTTATGTATCTATAGTGCATTCAGAAAGTATTCAGACCCCTTGAATTTTTCCTAATTTTGTTACATTACAGCCTTATTCTAAAATTGATTAAATAAATAAAAATATTCATCAATCTACACACAATATCCCATAATGACAAAATGAAAACAGATTTTTAGAAATGTTTGCTAATTTATTACAAATAAAAAACAGAAACACCTTATTTACATAAGTCTTCAGAGCCTTTGCTATGAGACTTTAAATTGAGTTCAGGAGCATCCTGTTTCCATTGATCATCCTTGAGATGTTTATACAACTTGATTGGAGTCCACCTGTGGTAAATCCAATTGATTGGACATGATTTGGAAAGGTACACACCTGTCTATATAAGGTCCCACAGTTGATAGTGCATGTCAGAGCAAAAACCAAGCCAGGAGGTTAAAGGAATTGTCCGTAGAGCTCAGAGACAGGATTGTGTCGAAGGCACAGATCTGGGGAAGGGTGGCAAAACATGTCTGCATCATTGAAGGTCCCCAAGAACACAGTGGCCTCCATCATTCATAAATGGAAGAAGTTTGGAATCACCAAGACTCTTCCTAGAGCTGGCTTCTCGGCTAAACTAAGCACTCAGGGGACAAGGGCCTTGGTCAGGGAGGTGACCAGAACCCAATGGTCACTCTGACAGAGCTCCAGAGTTCCTCTGTGGAGGTGGGAGAACCTTCCAGAAGGACAATCATCTCTGCAGCACTCCACCAATCAGGCCTTTATGGTAGAGCCAGATGGAGGCCACTCCTCAGTAAAAGGCACATGGCAGCCCACTTGGAGTTTGCCAAAAGTCACCTAAAAGACTCTTAGACCATGAGAAACAAGATTCTCTGGTCTGTTGAAACGAAGATTGAACACTTTGGCTTGAATGCCAAGCGTCACGTCTGGAGGAAACCTAGCACCATCCCTACGGTGAAGCATGGGGGTGGCAGCATCATGCTGTGGGATGTTTTTTTAGTGACAGGGACTGGGAGACTAGTCAGGATCGAGGGAAAGATGAACGGAGCGAAGTACAGAGAGATCCTTGATGAAAACCTGCTCCAGAGTGCTCAGGACCTCAGACTGGGGCGAAGGTTCACCTTCCAACGGGACAAAGACCCTAAGCACACAGCCAAGACAACGCAGGAGTGGCTTGGGGACACGTCTCTGAATGTCCATGAGTGGCCCACCCAGAGCCCGGTCTTGACCCTGATCAAATATCTCAGGAGAGACCTGAAAATAGCTGTGCAGCAACACTCCCCATCCAACCTGACAAAGTTTGAGAGGATATGCAGAGAAGAATGTGAAAAACTCCCCAAATACAGGTGTGCCAAGCTTGTAGCATCATACCCAAGAAGACTTGATGCTGTAATTGCTGACAAAGGTGCTTCAACAAAGTACTGAGTAAAGGGTCTGAATACTTAAGTAAATGTGATATTTCAGTTTTTATATTTAATAAATTGTGTGTAAATTGATAAGGGAAATAAACAATTTATTCAATTTTAGGATAAGGCTGTAAAGTAACAAAATGTGGAAAGAGTCAAGGGGTCTGAATACATTCCAAATGCACTGTTTATATATATATATGCAACAAAACATAATTATTTGTGTTTCTGAAATAAATCCAGCATTTGAGAGATTTTAAACAAATACATGTGTCATTGAACAACCCTATGACATGATAAGATGGTGGAAAAACACGTCAATCTCTGTTATAAAAACTTTAAACAAAAAAAGCACATTTTCCAAAACTTCTGAAAATGTATATATTGCATTTTTGAATAAAACTCTTCATATCCACCTTCAATATCTGTACATTGAGTAGATATAAGAATACATGAGAACCAGACATCCCTACTCTTGATATTGCTCTGTCGGTCTATTCATTTCATCTTTTGCTCAACTTATTCAACAACATGAGGGAGTACAGCGCCTTTCCCTCTCAGACTTGTTGTAGCCACACTGTCCTTGTGGTGGAGAGAACAATTAAAACCTCTTAAGATTTGACACAATGGCAGGAGGGTACAGAGGATTGTAATTATATTTCCTTAATTCACGTTCACTCACCTTATCCTTACACTCGGGTACTTCAAAATAACACGGCAGAACTTATGCTTTTCAAGTGCTCAGAACAAGTTCTGTGTGAGAAAGTTTGTGACAGGAAGTGTGAACAAGTAGAACAGAAGTGTGGAGAAAGCAGAAAGTGAGACGAGGATTATAAAAAGCAGGGGGTTGACATGCACCTTCTGTTTTCATGCCTGACCCGTGTGTGTGCGCGTGCGCGTGTGTCTATGTGTGTGTGCATGCGTGTGTCTGTGTGCGTGCTTGTGAGAACATAATTACCTGTGATTGATAGAGTTGAATATGAAACCATGCACTGTGCCGTCCTCTGGGCAACATATTGTAAGTGGAGAAGACTGGAACCTGATATAACCTGTATAACCTGGAGAATTATACCGTTGTTAACATCACGCCATGTCAATTGAACAGGCATCATAACAGACAAATACTGCACACACTCACATACATGTGCATTCGGAAAGTATTCAGACCACTTGAATTTTTCCACATTTTGTTACGTTACAGCCTTATTTTAAAATGGATTAAACGGTGTTGTTTTCCTCATCAATCTACACACCATACCCCATAACGACAAAGCAAAAACAGGTTTTTAGAAATGTTTGCAAATGTATTAAATAAAAAACTGAAATTTCACATTTACATAAGTATTCGGACCCTTTATTCAGTACTTTGTTGAAGCACCTTTGTCAGCGATTACAGCCTCGAGTCTTGGTTATGACGCTACAAGCTTGGCACACCTGTTTCAAAAAGTAACACTTGTGCCACAAGCTTTCATAGTATTCTACAATGTAGAACATAGTAAAATTAAAGAAATAAGCTTCAATGAGTAGGTGTGTCCAAACTTTTGACTGGTACTGTATATATAGATATATATAAAAAGTGTTAAACTAACGAAAATATTTTATATTTATATATTTTATATTTTATATTTTTTAAGTAGCCACCCTTTGCTTTGATGACAGCTTTGCACACTCTTGGCATTCTCTCAACTAGTTCCATGAGGTAGTCACCTGGAATGCATTTCAGTTAACAGGTGTGCCTTGTTAAAAGTTCATTTGTGTAATTTTTGGTGGAACTTTCTTAATGCGTTTAAGCCAATCAGTTGTGTTGTGACAAGGTGGGGGTGTTAAACAGAAAATAGCTATTTGGTAAAAGTCTATATTATGGTAAGAACAGCTCAAATAAGCAAAGAGAAACGGCAGTCTACCATTACTTTAAGACATGAAGGTCAGTCAATCAGGAAATTGTCAAGAATTTTGAACGTCCCTTGAGTCCAAATTTGACATTTTTGGTTCCAACCCGTCGTGTATTTGTGAGAAGCAGAGAAGGTGAATGGATGATATCTGCATGTGTGGTTCCCACCGTGAAGCATGGAGGAGGAGGTGTGATGGGGTGGGGGTGCTTTGCTGGTGAATTCAATACACACTTAACCAGCATGGCTACCACGGCATTCTGCAGCGATATGTCATACCATCTGGTTTGCGCTTAGGGGTACTTTCGTTTGTTTTCAACAGGACAATGACCCATCACACCTTCAGGCTGTGCAAGGGCTATTTGACCAAGAAGGAAAGTGATGGAGTGCTGCTGCAGATGACTTGACCTCCACAATCACCTGAACTTAACTCAGATGGTTTGGGATGAGTTGGACCGCAGAGTGAAGGAAAAGAAGCGAAGTGCTCAGCGTATGTGGGAACTCCTTCAAGGCTGTTGGAAAAGCATTCCAGGTGAAGCTGGTTGAGAGAATTACAAGAGTATGCAAAGCAGTCATCAAGGCAAAGGGTGGCTACTTTGAAAACATTTAAATGTAAAATATATTTTGATTTGTTGAACACTTTTTTGGTTACTACATGATTCCATGTGTTATTTCATTGTTTTGATGTCTTCACTATTATTCTTCAATGTAGAAAATAGTAAAAATAAAGAAAACCCTTGAATGTGTAGGTCAAATCAAATCAAACTTTATTTGCCAGATGTGCCGAATACAACAAGTGTAGGAATGCTTACTTTACAAGCCCTTAACCAACAGTGCAGCTCAAGAAGAAGACAATATTTACCAAGTAGGCTAAAATAAAAAGTAAGACTAAAAAGTAACACAATAAGAATAACAATAACAAGGCTATATACAGGGGGCACCGGTACCGAGTCAGTGTGCAGGGGTACAGGCTAGTTGAGGTAATCTGTACATGTAGAGGTGGGGGAGAAGTGACTATGCATAGGTAACAAACAAACAGCGAGTAGCAACAGTGTACAAGAGGGTGGTGTCAATGTAAATTATCCGGTGGCGATTTTTATTAATTGTTCAGCAGTCTAATGGCTTGGGGGTAGAAGCTGTTGAGGAGCCTTTTGGTCCTAGACTTGGCGCTACGGTACCGTTATATAGGTCCTGGATGCAGGAAGCTTGGCCCCAGTGATTTACTGGGCCGTTCGCACTACACTCTGTATCACCTTACGGTCAGATACCGAGCAGTTTCCATACCAGGCGGTGATGCAACCGGTCAGGATGCTCTCGATGGTGCAGCTGTAGAACCTTTTGAGGATCTGGGGGCCCATGCCAAATCTTTTCAGTCTCCTGAGGGGGAAAAGGTTTTGTCGTGCCCTCTTCACGACTGTCCCATTGATGTTAATGGGGGCCTGTTCGGCACGCCTTTTCCTGTAGTCCACGATCAGCTCCTTTGTCTTGATCACATTGAGGGAGAGGTTGTTGTCCTGGCACCACACGACCAGGTCTCTGACCTCCCTATAGGCTGTCTCATCGTTGTCGGTGATCAGGCCTATCACTGTTGTGTCGTCAGCAAACTTAATGATGGTGTTGGAGTTGTGTTTGGCCATGCAGTCGTGGGTGAACAGGGAATGCAGGAGGGGACTAAGTACACACCCCTGAGGGGCCCCAGTGTTAAGGATCAGCGTGGCAGACGTGTTGTTGCCTACTCTTACCACCTGGGGGTGGCCCGTCAGGAAGGCCAGGATCCAGTTGCAGAGTGAAGTGTTTAATCCCAGAGTCCTTAGCTTAGTGATGAGCTGTAGTTGATGAACAGCATTCTCACATAGGTGTTCCTTTTGTCCAGGTGAGAAAGGGCAGTGTGGAGTGCGATTGAGATGGTGTCATCTGTGGATCTGTTGGGGCGGTATGCGAATAGGGATGGTTATAGGGTGTCCGGGAGGATGCTGTTGATGTGAGCCATGACCAGCCTTTCAAAGCACTTCATGGCTACCAACATCAGTGCTACTTGGCGGTAATTATTTAGGCAGGTTACTTTCGCTTCCTTGGGCACAGGGACTATGGTGGTCTGCTTGAAACATGTAGGCATTACAGCCTGGGTCAGGGAGAGGTTGAACATGTCGGGGAAGGCACCTGACAGTTGGTCCAAGCTTTGAGGTGCGTCCCAACTTTTGACTGGTATTGTATATATGTATACAACATTATGAATCAATACAGTAATATGAGATCTGTATGGAAAAATGTACATTTGAGTCAATTAGGAGATTGTCTTATCCACAGTGATTTACAGGTACAAATTCCTCTTAAGATTAAGATAGCTAGGTGTGACAACCACATAGTACAGTCAAATATACTCTATATGAACACTCCATTCCAGTGAAACAATTTTGCAATCATTTCTGATGAAAAAACACAAATATGAGAAATTGGCGGATGTAGCGTTTTGGAACGAAACTCTTCATATACAGAAGACAAGTTCTCTGGCTCTCTGGTTTCTACACAAAGGGAAGGCTAAAACTCTGGGCTTGATTATTTCCCCCTGAAAACAAAAGGAGAGTGACAGGCCTCTCTGTCTGCCCAAGGCTGCATAGGTCCCTTAATAAGAGTGAATTGTATCTTCCCTTTCTCTACCAGAGACAAAGATACAGAGATGTCTGATTCAGGCAAGCACTCAAACACACACATAGACAAAAAGAGCTGCTCTGTAGAACTACATTCCTGGGATACATGCAGGTAGCCTGGTGGTTAAGAGCGTTGTGCCAGTAATTGAAAGGTTTTGGGTGAAAAAACTTCCGATGTGCACTTGAACAAGGCAATAAACGCGAATTGCTCTGCAAGTCACTCTGTATAAGAGTGTCTGCTAAATGACTAAGCTAATTCTAGACATTTTGCCATGTCTTATGTGTTTTCATATGATACCAGGGTTCGAGGCTGACAGTTCCTAAATAAAAATAAATAACTGTTTAGTTGGAACCTGCGGCCCGCATCGACTCCGTTCTGGGTCCAGATCCGGACTGCGGTTCGCCTTTTGAGTGTAGGTGCTATACAGTATATTCCACCCCATGTTGACCACTATTTCATTTTAGCATTGGATGCCAACTCTCAGTGGTGAGCCTTCTCCTCAACAAAGAAATCACACATAATCTATTCCACTTTACAATGGCAAATTGTGCGACTCAAAAATGGGTTAAATTCAGAGTGCAAGAACCAATGTCTTTTTCGGGGAAGTCGTGACATCCATTGTCTTCCTGGGCTGGGACCCCTGCTGGGCACATCTCACTGCAGTTATTCGGAGGGAGACAGTTGTCACTTCACCAACAAAAGACCCCGAGTTCCTCGTAGAAAAATAACAGCTTTTAACTAGAAACCTAAGCCTGGAGTTGCCCTGGTTGAGGAGAGGTGAAAGGGGGTGGATGGACAGACGGACGGATGAACGGATGAACGTATGGACGGACGGATGGATGGATGAATGGATGAGTACACAACAGTAAAACCAGTCTAATTTCCTCTGGGGTGACAAGAGTGGACAAGAGTAAGAACAAGACATGAGCATCACTCCGATGCCCATCCAATGAATCAAACAATCAATAAAGCATATTATAGTGGAGGGGAATTACCTTTCAGACTGATATTGATCGTAATCAATGGGGGAGACTGGTGACCAATGCTTCTCTACAGTACCAATCAATTAACACAATAACAAAGCTCTTATAAAATTCAAACCTCCAACTGAAAATACATGGACACGTAATTTTGATGAAATCATGCTGATTATCACAATTCTGGTTGTCTTCAATGGACCCAAAGAGTTGGAGATTTTTCAGAGTGCTCATTAGTACCTATAGTCCTATAGAGTCAAAGGTCTGGATACTCTTGTGTTGACTGAAAGATTATTATGGGATTAGAGGTGTCTCTGTTACCGCAGTGAGCTGATAATCACAGAGATTAGGGTGTCAATCACAATGTCACTACGGCAACAAAGAGTGGGGATCCTCAGATATGTATGTGTTTGTGTGTTACCTTGCCTTCTCAAAGGATTTATGTCATCAGGATAGGTGTGTATAATGTGTCTGCCTGTGTTTGTTTTTGGGTGTGGAAGAAAATGTATGATCGGGTGGACATAAGAGAGTTGTGTGTCTACCTATTTCTCTCTCTCTCTCCTCCAGATGGTCCCTGTGGAGGCAGACAGAGAGACAGAGCAGGGTGATTATGTGGCCCATGAGAGTGTGGGTTACCTGAGACTGTTGAAGTTGGGTGGGCAGTGTGGTGCCATGCCAATCATGAAGTCCCCAGGAGCCTGAAAACAATCCCCACTCTCTCACCTGTCCCACCATAGGCTAGACTTACAGCCCCCCCCCCCCCCCCCCTCGGGATTGACTTACCTCCATCTGACAGGGTTTGGCCTTAAACACTAGAATATCTGGACCGATGTGTGTGTGTGTGTGTGTGTGTGTGTGTGTGTGTGTGTGTGTGTGTGTGTGTGTGTGTGTGTGTGTGTGTGTGTGTGTGTGTGTGTGTGTGGTGTTAGCTCTTGGAAAAAGAGTATGTTATTCTTACATTTCCCATCACCCTTCATGGGAATAAATAACCAACACTGTCAATAAAGCTTCCCTACTTTTGATTTGGAATCTTTCCTCATCCCTCTCTCCTTCCATGTCTTAACCCTCTCTCTTTCTCCTTCCATGTCTTATCCTTCTCTCCTTCTCCTTCCATGTCTTATCCCTCTCTCCTTCTCCTTCCATGTCTTATCACTCTCTCCTTCTCCTTCCATGTCTTATCCCTCTCTCCTTCTCCTTCCATGTCTTATCACTCTCTCCTTCTCCTTTCATGTCTTATCCCTCTCTCCTTCTCCTTCCATGTCTTATCCCTCTCTCCTTCTCCTTCCATGTCTTATCCCTCTCTCCTTCTCCTTCCATGTCTTATCACTCTCTCCTTCTCCTTCCATGTCTTATCCCTCTCTCCTTCTCCTTCCATGTCTTATCACTCTCTCCTTCTCCTTCCATGTCTTAACCCTCTCTCCTTCTCCTTCCATGTCTTATCCCTCTCTCCTTCTCCTTCCATGTCTTATCACTCTCTCCTTCTCCTTCCATGTCTTAACCCTCTCTCCTTCACCTTCCATGTCTTATCCCTCTCTCCTTCTCCTTCCATGTCTTATCACTCTCTCCTTCTCCTTCCATGTCTTAACCCTCTCTCCTTCTCCTTCCATGTCTTATCCCTCTCTCCTTCTCCTTCCATGTCTTATCACTCTCTCCTTCTCCTTCCATGTCTTAACCCTCTCTCCTTCACCTTCCATGTCTTATCCCTCTCTCCTTCTCCTTCCATGTCTTATCCCTCTCTCCTTCTCCTTCCATGTCTTAACCCTCTCTCCTTCTCCTTCCATGTCTTATCCCTCTCTCCTTCTCCTTCCATGTCTTATCCCTCTCTCCTTCTCCTTCCATGTCTTAACCCTCTCTCCTTCTCCTTCCATGTCTTATCCCTCTCCCCTTCTCCTTCCATGTCTTATCACTCTCTCCTTCTCCTTCCATGTCTTAACCCTCTCTCCTTCACCTTCCATGTCTTATCCCTCTCTCCTTCTCCTTCCATGTCTTATCACTCTCTCCTTCTCCTTCCATGTCTTAACCCTCTCTCCTTCTCCTTCTCCTTCCATGCCTTATCCCTCTCTCCTTCTCCTTCCATGTCTTAACCCTCTCTCCTTCTCCTTCCATCTCTTATCCCTCTCTCCTT